>NC_092629.1:18705551-18933051 GCF_039555335.1 Amphiura filiformis
CCCGGTTCATACATCACAATCTCTAAGACACAGTTCCTCACTAACCAGCAGCTTATGCTAGGCTTAGGCTGACTTTAAAATGTTGGTTGCAAAAGCTTAACTCTACAAATTGAGATCAACGTCCGAGAAGTGATGTTGTCGAATGCATATAATTGAACCGTGCTGTGATGATGAGATTGTTATAATAAAAAGGACTGCGTGAAACACTTGCCAAATTAAGTACATGTTTCCTGATTGATGCACATATATAAAGAATTAAACAGTTAAACTTGTATTCATCAACAATATACAGACATCATTGACTTCACAATTGCTGGGATTTATGCGCGCACAGCAGGTGAACATTAAGTTTCATATTTTGAAGTGAAAGTTGATATGCATTTGGGTTCATTTCCCACGAAGCGCGCAAAAATATGCAATTTTACACTATTTTATACCAAATCAAGGCGTTTAGGGCTATCTATAAACAACAAGGAATTTTTCTTTCACTTTTTTTTTTTCTTTGAGATGTGGGGGGGGGGGGGGTTGCCAGAAGAATTCAAGGAATTTTTTAATCCCTGTTGATTTAATATTTAGTCGGCTTTGTCATGTGTATCTTGTCTTTTTTTTTTACTTTCTTCAATCCTTCGATTCCGTCCTTTTCCTCAGTCTTCTGACATGATAACTCCTCTTTTTCCTTTCTGTTAATTGCTGACGTACCAGATATCAGGGGTAAGACATAGACAAATTGCTTCTTACCGGTCAAGTTTACGGGGAGATGCGCGTATTATTCACACAAAACTTGTTATACTATTTTAGCCCCCAATCACGGTGAATTGGATGTGAATATGAAGGTGAATTTGAATTCGATGAAGTACGCGGAGCGCGAGAAAATTTCAATTCTAAACTATTTCATCCAAAAATCAAGGTATAATACCGAATAGGCCTATTGCCTGTATTTTTAGAGTAAGTATACTTAGACCAGGGAAGTGTTTGCCAAAAACGGGGTGGGGGTGACATTTGATATCCCAAAGTGTATGCGGACGTGTCCCCCCTGTCCCCCAGGATTTACGACCATACAGTGCCTTAAACCAGAGTACGTGTTAAAACATTTTGATAATATGAAATAATAATTAAACGCTTTAGAAAGACATTTAATTGAAGTTGTACAAAACGTTCGGAAAACGTTCTGGAAATAACGTATTATAAACGTGGCAAAATAACGTAAAAAATCGAAATATTTTGTCACGTTTTAAAAACGTTTTCTGAACGTCATGGTAAAACGAACAATATTTTAACCAAGTCAAAACGTTTTTAAAACGTTTTTAAAACGTTTTGGAAGACGAAGACGTAAAAGACCAAACTAGAACCTAGAGAAAACGTTTTCTAAACGTTTTGTGTTTGCTGGGCCCTTACAATAAATATAGCTGTTTATCAGTAATAGTCGGATAGAACTCGCTTCTGAGTGTAAAGTCAGGTATGACTAACATTTTGTGCTTTAATATTGATATCTGAGTTGTATAGAATAAGAGAATAACGGATGCCTAATGAGCACCCTTGAGCATTTTGAGAAATCCGAGGTCAAAGTTTACACAGGGGTCAAAACTCATTTTTTTCCTATTTTGGTTAAAACTTATTCCAAAATATTCATCAGGTCACAAGGATTCAGAAAATATATAGTTTGACCTACTAATAAGTCATGAGTTATTGACAAAAACGTCAAAGGTCGAAATTTGAGCTCCATGGGGGTCAAACACAGAAACGTTACCCAATTTTGCTCAAAATGGTCTCAAAATGTTTGTCTTGTTATAATAATTCAGAAACGAATTAGTTTGCACTACATACTATGTTTCGTTACCATGGAAACACACCAAAAAGAATTACTGCCCGTTGTTTCCAATGATGTTGAGGTATTTTCCCGCGTTACCCAGTGAACAAAATATCGCACATAGTAAAAACTATTCTTTTTTCTGAATTATTATAACAAGAAAGACATTTTGAGACCATTTTTATCAAAATCTGATAATTTTTCTGTGTTTGACCCATGTTGAGCCCAAATTTCAACCTTTGACCTTTTGCTATTAACTCCAGACTGATTGGTCGTAGGTAGGTCAAACTATATATTTCCCGAATCCTTGTGACCTGAGGAATATTTTGAAAAAGGTTTAACCAAATCGGAACAATTTTGACTTTTGACCCATGTATAACCTTTGACCTGCCCACTGGGCACCCGTCATGATTGACCTCTCAACATGTTAGGCATCAACTTTAAACAAGAAAATCTTAGTCATACGCAACTTTACTCTGAAGGAGAGAGAACAAAAGGCATCTACTCGACTATAATGTGAACAGTCCGGTTCAACTGCCTGGCCAGGAAACACGGCCGTGCCAGGCAGTTGCGCAGGCAACTTAAGTCTTTTGTAACTCTTCCGAATTTGGCTGGCAGACTAAACCTTCAAATCGGGGATAATTTTACTTTTGTACAAACGAGCTATATCTAATTTGACAAAATTACCGGGAGGAAACTAATTTAGATAACAAAAGAATCTCCTACGGTTGTTTGAACATTTGAATATGCTGCGACTGCATTGTAATGTATCCATGTGTTTGTTGTTTCAGGTAATACCAGATAATCCTATATTCCTCGACAGTGCAGGTGTTGTTGAAATTGGAAATCTTCGCAACAAGAACATGTCGTTTTTTGCAGTTAATGAAGATATCATTGAAAATGGAATACGCGGAAACTCCAGTGGTATTACAAGTCCCGTAACTTCGTCGTATGAAATCCTTGGAAATATCCATACTGATAATGGCGATTTTGTCCATATACTCATAACAGCACGAGATGAGAACGGCCAACGAAAGCTGGGCGGAGGAGATTTGTGGACAGCAACTTTATCTTCCAAGTCGGGGAATTACAGTACTTCAGGGAGAATTGAAGACCATTCTAATGGCACCTACAGTGTGTATTTTATAGCAGCATGGAGCGCCAAATCAGTGATCAATGTAACACTTGTTCATTCCAGTGAATCTGCGCAGTATCTCAAATACAATATATGGCCAACATGTCGTCTTTACTTCACTGGATTTTACATATCTGGCAACACTGAAGATACATCGATTTGCACTATTGCATCAACCTCCGAGAACTGGTATAATAAATGTGAATACACTCACCCCACAGCTCTTGGCAATCATTTGTTTCTGTGCGATATGCCAGGAAAAAATTTATCTTGTAAAAATTTGATCGATTACGGACATGAACAAACGAAGAACAAAACGCGAATTCAGGATAATCCCGTAAAGAAACTACTGCAAGGAAAAGAATTCTTGTTTACGGGTAGGTTTCTATTATTAATTAATTAATTAATTAATTAATTAATTAATTAATTAATTAATTAATTAATTAATTAATTAATTGATGGATGGATGGATGGATGGATGGATGGATGGATGGATGGATGGATGGATGGATGGATGGATGGATGGATTGATTGATTGATTGATTGATTAATTGATTTATTTATGTATTTATTTATTTATTTATTCATTCATTCATTCATTCATTTATTCATTTCTTTCTTTCTTTCTTTCTTTCTTTCTTTCTTTTTTTCTTTCTTTCTTTCTTTCTTTCTTTCGTTCTTTATTTATCTATTTATTTATTTATTTATTTATTTATTTATTTATTTATCAGTATAGAATACTACCGAGAGTATTAATAGGGGTAAAATGTTGTAGTATAGTATTTCTATTTCTATATACTACCACATTTTAGCATTGTCTCTATACATGTATATATGTGTACACATAATAGAGGGCAGGTAAAAAGTACCGACTCTCCCACTATTTTCTACAAATTCATTTCCCTCTTTTAAAATAAATACCCCTTCCTTTTAACTATACCCTCAATATTTAATCACTCCCGAAATCTCTTTATTCCCCCCTTTCAAATGAGGGGATACTCCTGATGGGGTGGGGTGCTCAGGGCTTTAAAAAATTAAGCCCACATTCCCGGCAGGGCTAAGGTCATATACTTCCATAAGACTTGCAACTAATGGGGTTTCAATTTAGAAGAGGCCCGCAGGGCACGAAAGCAATGGTGACGAGTGAAACTCCACTAGTGGTGGCCTCAGTGCGGTCTTTATACTTTTAAGCCCTGGCGATCTAGGGGCTTATCACGGTGTTAACTCGGAGCTCTATACTACCACCTTTTACTCTTGCACTCCCCTATCAGTACATAATATTGGTAGGGACAGGGGTAAAAGTGATAATAATATATAGAGACTCCGTAATAAGTTTTGCTTCGCACCTCTATTAAGGTTAAGGCTAGGGCATATGAAAGGTCAACGGTCGTTTGAAGCAGAAAAATAAAACACAGCGTTTTGCTAGAGACGAATCCAAAACCCAAGTGATGGTCAGAATTCATTCGGCTATTACTGGTTCCCCTTTGTAACAAACTGGTGCTGTGACTGCCCAATTGGGTGAATTAAAGCCGTTTAGAAATCGATGCTATATTGCAATGCGTTGTAAATTTTGCATCATTCATTTGTCTACGTGTAACATGGGTGATGAAATGCAGTTAAAATCCCCGCCAAGGCCGCATCATTTCACATTTAAGGTGGGAAGGAGCCAACGGGGACCCGGCTATGGCTACCATTGAGCTGTAGGAATGTGTGAAATTGGATTCGTCTACAAAGACTTAGTTAAGATGTCGTTATATAAAAACATAAATAATTAATAGCAGAAAAATAACACTGCCGCCAGCATCGACTCATGGTTAAAATAATGTGACGTCAGTTTCCACAGATCGTACGTGACAGTTACCTATCTACGCACTTCGTTCGTTACCACCGTGCACCATCATTGGTCATTTTTTTATGATATCGATAGTTTACATGTCGTTAGCACTTAATATGTAAACACAGCGGGTTGAAATACCTTCTTTCATTTTCCTGTTACCTTCTCATTAATTTTTAGCTGCATCATTTTCTTCTCATACGTCCTCCATCTTTTCCTTGCAACTTTTACACGTCGCCACTTTCCCTCGTTTACCATTTGTTTTGTGTATACTTCATGTGTTTTTATGCTCTTTTTCTTCATCCTCCTAATTGGTATGATTCGCGATGTTGGATTAGATAATATGAAAACGAAAATACAATAACCTAGCTTTACCCTTTCATTTGTTATGCAGTGTACACAAAAATTACTCATTAATAAACCTCGGACCAAGATACATCGATTTACAGAAAGGTAAGCATTCGAAAACATTTTCCATTTTTATTACCAACATTTCAGAAAGTAAAGTAACAGGATTAGGCTTTAAAATTGTGTAACCAATAATATTGTTTTCAAGATTCTTCTGGAATTTCCAAATTGCTATCAGATTACTGCTTTGGGTCTCTTCTTTCCTTTAATCCACTCAACATAGCGAACATGACGCAATCTAATTAAACTTTTGTATAGATATAGGCCAAAATTGATTTGTTTTTGGATTTTGTTACCCGGGAATATTATTACAAAGTAATAAGCAAAAAGGTATAATTTGGGGGTGGTCAGTATTTTTGGCCACACAGGTCAAATAAGGAAAACAAGTCAAATAAGGAAATGTTTGCACTGTCTAAAATACTTCGTTATTGACAAAATGGACCAATAAAGGTCAATCCCCATTACAGCCTATTGAGCACAACCTATGTTGTGTTGTTTCCTAGGTAACGAAAAATCCTACATGGTTATTCCTGTTTTGATGTGTTTTTCCATGACAAGCAATTTGAGCCCAATTTCGTTAAAATCGGAGCATTTTTATTTTTTGGCCCCTGTGTGGCCAAACAACTGACCTCCCCCAAAGATTTGACCTTTTTGCTTATATCTCAAGAACGGTATGTCGCAGGTAGGACAAACTATACTTTTTCTGAATCCTTACAATGAGAGAAATAATTTGGTGTGCTAGTTAACCAGATATACCATACTAGTCCGTATAATGCCGGACTAGAATGTTATATTCTATATTTCTCTATGGCTTCTTTATTTTCAGGAAACATTCCGTCAAAGCTGCCATTATGTAAAAACAGCCCGCAGTCCAATGCTAGAAGCAGCTCGGGATACTGGGAGGCATCACGCTGGAGATCGCTTACCTGTAAAAACGCTCATTTTGAAGACAAACATGTTGTTGGAAACTGCCTCCGTAATAAGCGAATCTATATTATGGGGGATTCTACAATACATTTATTATACGTTTCCTGTGTAAACTACTAGATGCGCCTTTTCTTCTCGGAGAAAAATCCGAAGACCAGAGAGCGGCCCCCTCTTCTATTCCAAGATTTGTACACATTAGTGCTTACAATTTAACTATAAATTTCATTTTTCATCAGATTAGAGTAGGGGCTCCCAGACATTTTCATCTCTCTGTGTTTGAAGTTGATGTTTTGGACAGTCTTGGTGCAAACCAATGTGATTATATAATTTGGCTAGGTTTTGGCATACACTTTCTTCAATGGTCACGCAGTGCTTTTTTAGATAGGCTAATTAAAATCAAATCTGCAATAAAAAGATTTCAAAAGCGGTGTCCAGACGTACCAATAATAGTAAAAGGGCCACATATGTCACAAACCCCTGGACAGTTTCAGAATATATACATGACGGTATCACGATCGGATTTCTTTACGTATGAGATTGCGATGATGATGAAAGAACACCTTGGGGATACTGGGGTATTCTTTTTCGATACATGGGATCTGAACCTTTCATTTCCTTCACCCAATGCAATACATATGCCTCCGACTGCATTTAAAGAAGAGTTACACATGGTTCTTTCAATGCTTTGTAAATAATCAGATCAGTGTAACAATAAAGTCATGATACTGATCATGATCAACTCACTTAATTAATGCCTTGCGTTTGTTTCTGAGCAATAGACTACCACAAACTGAACATATAAAAATGACGCTAAGCCTAGCTATGCCGGAGTTGGCTCTTGGCCATTTACATGTTTGTTTGTTTGTTTAAACGGTCGCTCCGTGTGGAGACAAGCTTGTGTCCTGATGGGACCAGACTCAAACAAAATAAAACAGTACATAAACCTATGCTCGATATGCATTATGCTAGTGAGTAATATTTTAACCAATTAAAGAATATAAAATCTAAATTTATATATTTTTCTAATTTTTATTTTTAAATGAAGTCGATATTTTTACAATGTTTCTAGTACCATACTTTATCATTCGAACTTAATATAAATGAATAACAAGACGGAATTATTAAAATATTTATTTACTAAAGTAGAAATTTTATTTTAATTAACACAGTTGTCAATAACGTGATGATTGTTCGCGTACACTGTGTGATGAACACCTGTACTTGGGTGTGTATAGGCGTTTGTAGTGCGAGTGTGAACTTGGTGAATGTGTAAGTGGTATTCAGATATATATGTTGCAATATAGTCTAGAACTTTTATGTTATTCTGGTGATTATATTTATCTTCTTGCCTGTTTTCTTAGATTTTGATGTCATACTGAAATTAGTTTTACTGAGTTTTTAAAATTTTTAAAATATTATATGTTCTTATGCTTTCATAATTTTGTAATATACTGACTATTGTTTTAATAATGTTTTAATAATTGTACGTACTAATTTATAATTCTGTTACTTTAATGTGTATATGCCACGGACATGTGGAAGAACAATGACTTTTATATTGAACATGTTTTACCGTGAATAAATAAAGATATTATTATTATTATTATTATTATTATGGCAGAGTATATGAGACCAACCACAGGTAAACCATAATGTTACACAAAATAGAAATATATATGTTGATATTGAAACAACATGTTCCCGATAACATGACTTTTCAACTAAAGCATCAATTGAATTGAATTTTACTATAATTATAGGATGATAACATTGTAAAATAGATCATAATAAGCTGGATTTTTCAGGATATGTCCAAGAATATGTGTACAATATTGTGCTCTCTCAGAAATCCAAGATGAGCTCCAAAATGGCAGCTATTATTTTTAGTTCTTTACCATAACTTTGCACCCAGACAAGTTAGAAATACAATTTAAGCATCTAAACATTGAGTGTACACTGGATGTACACTCCCGGGGTACACTCTCTGCTCAGCTACCTTGGTTGATGTTGGGCTACCATGTCCATCAAATGCCGCTATCGATTGAGCTCTATAATGCTTTAAGATGTACGAAATGTATGATTGACATACTTCAGCATATGTGGCAGTTTGTTGCCAAACAACCATGTTCCTTATCATTGACTGTCTTTAACATAATTGTAAAATGGCCAACTTTTGTGTGTGGAGGTGGAGTTGGTGCTCTGTTTTTAAAAATCAACCCTGAACTTGCGTATAACTCCGACAACCTGTAACCTGAAAATAATCGAACATATGTGTATTACTGACTCTGATTCTGGTTTAACATATGTGTGTATAGACCCAAACCTTCAAAGGTTAACAATATCCTATATCAGATTTCCTACAGGAATTTGATAATTTAATGGACGAGGTTTCTTTTATGCCAAACAAATTGATTATAGTAGGGGACTTCAATGTCCACGTTAATAAACCTGAATTACCAGATGTTCGTCATTTTCATGACACCATATCCATAAATGGTTCTCAACAACATATCACCGTTCCAACCCATACAAGTGGTAATACCCTTGATCTTCTGATATCCAGGCCTGATGACAACATTGTTGTTACCCACAGTGTTAAGGAGTCACTGATCTCTGATCACTTTATTATTGAGTTCATTCTGGCATATAACAAACCTCCTCCCAAGAAGGTAACCAAAACCAAACGGGACTTCCGGGGTTTTGATCCTACATCTTTTACTCAAGACCTTAAATGTCAGCTCTCTGAAATTCCTGACTCCTTGTCATCAGCGGATGAATTGGTAAACCACTTTTCTGTCGTTTGTACCAAATTACTTGACCATCATGCCCCTCTCAAAACAAGATCTTTGTCCATACGCACTCGGCTACCATGGTTTAATGAAGACATTGCTTGTGCTAGGCGAGTTCGCAGAAGGCTCGAAAGAAAACGGAGAAAGTCTCAGTCAGAACACGATCGTACATGTTACCTTGATCAATTGCACTTGGTGAACGACATGATCACAAGTGCTACAACTGAGTTTTTTTAAAAACCAAAATAGCTAATGGGTATAACAAAGATCTGTTTCGTACAATTAATACTTTACTCAACAATTCTAACAAACAATTGCCTGTGTATAGCTCCTCTATATCATGAGTGAACAGTTTTCCAAATTCTTCAAGAGTAAAACGGACAAGATCCGTAGGGACTTAGATGCTGTTGTTATGCCCAATTATGACATTGATTACATAACGAGGGTGACGTAACGTTGTGCTGCTGGTCATGTTAGACCTCACCGCAGCTTTTAACACCATCGATCATGCCACCGTCATTAACAGACTTCGTACTATGGGTGTTTCTGGACCACCCCTAGATTGGTTTCAATCATACATGTCTAACAGACACAGTCGTGTCAACATCGATGGCATTTTTTTCTGCTGCTGTCTACCTTGACTGTGGACTGGCTCAAGGATCTGTCATGGGACCATTGTCTTTTACAATTTATACTTTACCTCTTGGCATGATCATTCGTAAGCAAAAATTTCTTACCATATTTACGCTGATGATACTCAGTTATACACCGCTTTTAACCCTAAACAACCCCATGATCGAATTGATGCTATAAATCGGCTTCAGAACTGCATCCTTGATATTCAATGCTAAGTTGAAGTTAAACATGGAGAAAACAGAGTTCTTTGTTGCAGGCTCACCTCATAACCTTAAATCTAAAGTCTGCACAAAAAGTAACTCAGCTGTTATAAATACGCCTATAGCTTCAGAACTAATAATTGTTTTCACAATATTTCAAAATAGAAAGAAGGGTAATTTATTTACGCGTATTGTGATACCTCATTTGTCAAATGTTGTTCAATATTAACACCACAGTAGCGCTTTTAAAGAAAAATACCCGAATTTAAAAGTTGCAGTTTATACCGATCAATGGTTATTACGCAGCATTGTGGCACGTAAAATCCGCCATTATCTTCGCGCTGACTTCAAATCAATACAAATAGCTGCAACTTTTAGATTCGGGCATATTTCTTTCAAAACACTGCTGTGTTGTTAATATTGAACAAAATTGGACGAATGAGCTATCAAAATCCGCATAAATAAATTATCCTTCATTCTATGTTGCAATATTGTGAAAACAATGATTAGTTCTGACGCTACAGGGTGTATCAAAATGATTGGTACCGACGACTTCTGATTTTTTGCCGATTTTTTAATCTACATTTTGTGCCAGTTTGGGGTTAATTGTTTAAATATTTGTAATTATAGTAGTTTTATCTTCTCTAAGAATTTTAGATCATAACGATAGCACATTCTATTCAGAAGTTACATGATTCTAAAGGAAAGTAGGTGTTTTTACACTTTTCATCGTAACGCTGGATCAGTAGCGCACCGTTTTCAAAGATCTATTTTACTGCAAATACCTTATGAGGATGATACGTTGAAAATCATGGAAATTTTTAACATTTTCCTTGCCTATTTCTTCATTCATAATATGTAGGCCCTATTAATGTAATAATCAATATTTATTGCTTGAGAGTAATATTATTGACTTGAATAATTTAGGTGGGGTGAAAGAAGTTTGTGTATCAACACCATCCAGGGCGGTAATTTAAATTGTATTTGTGAGATTACTAGATGGTGTGGCAGAATGGCTTTAGACTGTAGACAGTGTAGGTTAGTTTAGACCTGGTAAAAGTTATTGGAATGCCGGGTTGGAATGGCTCCACAGTATTCCACACTACAGTGTGCATTCATAGTTAAGAATCACTGGTCGACACGAAGCTATGGAGAAGTGCAGAGAAGATTTAGGAGATAGTTTCTAAGAGCACATGCAAACATGCTATAACTTGCAATGCTTCAAAATTTGATATGGGCAGTTACAGAATGGACCCATCCCAGTTGTTAAGTTCTTTCACGATAGGGCTTCACCTCACATTGCCAGAGTCGTAAGGCAGGGACTTCAGGAACTATCTTTCTAAAAGCATGTGTAAAGCAATTTTATGTTATGTATACTGAGGTGAGATATTGAAGAGTATGTATGCAATAAATGGTTCAAGCAGTGAACCTATTCATAGGCATGTCCACTAAAAATTGAAGTACTTTTAAATTGATTCAGACCTAACTTATTGGCTTGGAATTGATGAAAGAAACATTTTGGCGTTTAAATAATCTTAATCGGACGTTTCATTCCAGAGATATGGCCTTTCGAGTGTCACGGTTTTATATAGGGCTGCTAGAACATGTTAAAAAGTTAAAGTCCAAAAAGGAATACTAACAGAAAGTGCAACATTAAGGTACTTTTTCTTAATGTATTTATTAACTAGCGTTATCTGGAACATTATATTTGCTTATAACAACATGAAAATAAGATCATCCTGAAAATGTAATCGATTTTGTTGACATACAACAAAAAATATAAGACCTCAAAACCCATGGTTTGTTTGGTGAAACCTCAAGCATGATCATAGATGGTCGCCATGGAAAATATCTCCATAGAGGAGATGAACAATAAGTGTATTATTTCAAATGAATAGCGGTAGTCTTAAACATTGTTCAATCTTTTAAGGTCAGCACATTTTATCTTCAAAAATTATTATATTTCATCATGGCATAAGTTTGGTAACATTAATCACTACCAATTTTAAGAAATTTGCTCCAACTCAAAGGTTATCTTTACTACATTGAGCAATACACTGTGTGTGCATGTGCCCACTATGGTTTCCGAGAGTGTGTGGTTCCCAGTAGTTTCTCTCCCTATGGATATAGGTACACGGTCTGTAACACAGACTAGGTAGTGAGTAGTGCACGGGGAAGTAAAAGATTTGAGATGGGCCGCGGTAGGCTTAAACATTCTTAAATTTCTTAACATCCTGCACATTTTGTCTTCAAAATAGTTAAATTTTATGAGTATGTAAGTTTGCTTGTCTGATTCACTCCAAATTCGGAGATAATTGCGTTTGAACACCTGATGCACGGAATGGTGTCACTTCAACCTGTTGTAGTTCTCATCTCATTAAATTTTTCATTAAAAAAGTTGATCTCTTCATGAAGGAAGGTCCTCTCTATTTACTGACCAAACAGGAAAAAGTTTGGTTAATGTTTTCTGGTGGAATCAGGAATTTCTTGAAACACCCTGATATAGGCCTACATTAGGATCAAAACAAGTATGTACGCCATTTAACAGGCCTGGGATTTCTTGTATCGATCACTTTCTCCATAGACAATACGTGTGTGAGTGCACGCACACAGTAAATGAAAAATCGTTCTAGTGGAAACTGTATTAACAGTGGTCATCCCTACTATTCATCTTGTGTTGTGTAAGTCAAACCATGATTACGTCGAACTTCGTTTAAATGACAATTCAGCATCGAAGTGGTTACGTAATTCTCTTGGTTACCGGATCACGCTACTTTGGTATGCCTTCGAGTGCCATTTACTTTATGTGGTGATCATTTCGATCGTGGTTCATTACTCTAGCGCGTGATCCCGTTGACATAGTAACATTACGTAACTTCGATACTGAATAGCTCCCAGATGCATCAACCTATCAACTTCAGATTAATAGATCAATAAGTTAACATATGCTCCTTTCTATTCATAGTACAAAAACTATATTAATTAGCAATTTAATAATTTTGATATATTTTTTAAAATGTCACATAGCCCGGTACCACCCTGTATATGCGTATTTATAACAGCTGAGTTACTTTTTGTGCAGACTTTATTAATGCTCTTAATCTTAAAGTAAGTACAACTACTGTTAAATCTATTAATAAGGTCCATAATATTTTTGACAGTACTATATCTATGTCAGATCATGTATTCATTTATTTTTCTTTGTACTGTGAAGCGCTTTGAACTGCGGAACAGCGCTATAGAAATATTTTATGAATGTATGTATGTATACTGTATAGAACATTTAGATACTATTGCTAAACCAACCTTTTATGGCGTAAAATTTCAACCCCCACACCTGTACTATCCACAGACAAGTAACTGATTATGGGTTTGTTTGTCTACCTTGTTTTGCCAGATAACACCAGTGCCGTGACCAAGTCGCACAAAGGACCGCTCCCTTCCATAAGGATCCGTGCAACAATGATGACAAAATTGGACCTGGAGTACCAACTATATAACTTTGTTAAGAAGAAATTTGAAAGACTAAAGAATACATTAGGAGTCACAAAATAATCCTGATACTTCATCTCATGAAAAAGCAGACATTTTGGGGCCCAATTTTTTTCGGACTACGCAATAAAACAAGTCAGGACAAACAAACTTTGTTTCGTGGTTTACATCTGGAAGAGGTAGTGTGGACAAAAAAACGTTGTTTTCTTGGTTACGCCTTGGAGAGGTAGTGTGGGCAAAAAATATTTCGCGGTTGGCTACATCTGAGACTGAGTGGACTATGTTTGGAAAGTTAGTGCGGACAAACAAACATTGTTTCTTGATTTACATCTTGGAGAGGTAGTGTGGACAATCAAAACATTGTTTCTTTGGTTACGTCTTGGAGGGGTAGTGTAGATAAACAAACATTCTTTCCTGGTTTATATCTTGAATAGGTAGTGTGGACAAACAACTCTTGTTTCCTTGGAGAGGTAGTGTGGACTAACAAACATTTTGTGCTTGGCTAAGTCTTGGTAAGATTCCTTGGCTATGTTTTGGAGAGGTAGTGCGGACAAACAAACATTGTTTCCTGATTTACATCTTGGAAAGGTAGTGTGGACAAACAAACATTGTTCCCTTGGTTACGTCTTGGAGAGGTAGTCTGGACAAACATACGTTGTTTCTGTGGACAGGTCTTGGAGAGGTAGTGTAGAGGCTTGATGCAAAATATACATTTTGTAAGAATCATAGTATGTCTTTGTTCAATATTTTCCATGCTATTTTCTCTTCTTTCACTTACTACTGGAAAAGTATTGAACTTCCATTATTATAACTCAATAATTTACTTATTATGCAAGGTTGATACTGAATTGCAGCAATGTGTGAAAAAATTTACCAATAAGCGAGTCATATCGATAATGATTAAATCTTTGACCAAATCAATGTAATACTGAACTCTTGAATGCAGCAATTTGTGAAAAACTCTTATCAATATAATTCAAGTCACATCAATAGTGAAACGGATTGAATATTGATCAAATCAATATGATTATGCTGGTTGCCGTTAAACCAGTCTCGCTGTTCATTTTGATTTTATTATTATTAATATTGTGTTTAAATGTTTTATTGGCCTATGTTGAACCTCTAATAATATGTATAATGATATTATATAACATGCTGCAGTGACTGGTTGATCACAAAATTTGATTAAAAAGATAATTCTTTTCATTTAGTACAAATCGCTTATATTTTGAAAGAAGTGTTTCTTTTTAGGTTTTTTTTAGATTATTGTTATTTATATAATTTAGTCAATGCTGATTGTATGTCTGTTGTATGTAAAGATATCTGTGTTTCATGCTCAAAAATAGTAAAAGATTGTCATAAAAATATAACATGTAGAAATTGCAAGGGATTTGTTCACAAAAAATGCTATAATCTAAAACCGAATGAAATTCGGCGCCTGAAATGTAATGAATGGACATGTAATAATGTAATAAATTGGTAGACGAAAATACTAGTATTGATGATGATAATAACACAGATATATCTCAACTCATTAATGAAACACATATTGCCAATATAGACCGTAAGAAATATGATGCTATTATGATTTTTAGTCCATTGCGATTTGGAAGTAATTCTAGAGACAAAGATGATGTTGCTAATGTTAGTTGTAATCATGAATGTAATTATACCACACCAAGTCAATGTTCATTCTTAAAAGAGGGCAAATTAAATTTTATCTGATAACCACGATTTTACCATTATAGGCATTTCTGAAACACACTTGAAAGATAAACCACATGACGTTTACCAAATCCCTGGATATAATTTTGAATATACTAATAGAGTCGGAAAAGAGAAAGATGGCGCAGGTATGTACATTTCCGACAAACTTACCTGTAAGCCACGTAAAGATTTAAGTAAGGCAACTTCAAATTATGAGTCATGTGTCATTGAAATAGAAAAAGGAAAAAGTCGCAATATTATTGTTGGTGTGGTGTTAACTGGCTAATGTTAAATGGCAAGAATGTCTTGATAATTAGTCAGAACTCGGAAATATTGATTTTGAGATATAGCCAAACAAAGGAAATAATTCCTATTGTTTTCTTCTGTTTTGGAAACTCTTTAGTTGCTCATATCTTTGGAACTGGTTGTTCAATTTCAATGGGGTTTTCTGCAAAATGCAGCTTTGTAAATGCTTTTTACTATCCTGTAGGAAACTGAAAATTTAATATTTCCGAGTTCCGACTGATTTTGCTTGATTGCATCACATATATGAATGTGTGCCATTGAAGAAATGTTCAAGTAAAAGAAACCAAGATCACCGTGGATAACTAAAGGGCTTTTACTTTGTATAAATATGAACAATTCTTTATATAAACAGTACTTGCAGAATCCAAATACGGAATGCCTCCTAATATTTAAAACCTATAGGAACAAACTGCATGGTTTGATACGCAAATCGAAAAGAAACTATTATGATACCAAATTTGAACGGGCAAAAAATAATATGAAACAGACGTGGAAAGCAATTAATATTATCATTGGACGTGGTAAAAATCAGCAAATTAAAAATAAATTTAAGATTGACAATAATGACAATACTGCTACTATTTCAGATCCCCAAGGAATATGTGATCATTTTAATAAATATTTTGTGAACATAGGTCCGAAACTTGCAGCAAATATTCATAAATCGGGAAAAGACTATTTTGATTATCTAGATAATCCCGTATCTAGTAACATGTATATGAAACCTATTATAGAACCTGAAATTATTAAAATCATAGATAAATTCAATCAGAACAAAAGTGCTGGTTGCGATAATATTGGAAACTTCATTATCAAAAGGGTAGCAAACGAAATTGTAAAGCCACTTGCTTCAGTTTTTAATCTTTCTACCACAACAGGTATTGCCCCTCTAAAATTAAAAGTAGTAAAGGTAATACCACTTACATGTTTGGCAAAATGTTCACTCTACAAATCATATACTTTGAAAACTTGCTTGATTTTACAAAAGTGTTGTTGTTTCAGCCGTCTTTACAACATAACTCAGGACCTACAAGAGTATCTATGATATTTGAATTCTTCTTCAAATTCGCTATGAAATGGTACAATGTAATTTTTGTCAAAACTCACTACCATTCGCAAGATGCTGTGAACTACCAAATCGCAACAGTTTAAAATAATTGCTGACCTTAAACTCCGAAGCTGTGATGAGTCACTGTATTCCTACCCTAGTGGAAATGTCTCTATTTTATCTATTTAGCGTGCTGACCTGAAAGTACCATTAAACTGATCTTTTTTCTTTATAATTACCAAGCCATGACGGTCATTTATATATACAATAGATATGCCATCCATCAGACCGAGAATTAAACGTATATACCCACGAAGACACTAGCTTAAATAGTTTTATTATACCTATAACTGTGGACACTGCACTGGCTAACGTGATTTGCGTTAAATGCAGTTATTTTGAAAAAATACAATGTGTTACGCCGCTGGATTAATATTAAACGAAGTTTTCTCTTAAAGGTAAGATTCCGGATTATTCCTGATCCCTTATTCTTATTAAGATTTAACTCTGCTAAAATAAGTGCAATACAGACTGTAACAATAAAAAAAATTAGGCAATCGTAATTTCGCTTCTCAGGAAAGAAACGAAGAGATCATGGCAACAATGCAATGGAATCAGTTACATCTTGGCTAACAGAAAAACCTTACCCACTGTCTTTACTTGTTCGGGCTCAACCGCTATGCTCAAAGCTTGCATTGCGTAAAATCGACTTCCATGATTAGCAATTACATTTTTGTTTTGTAGAAAAAAATGGCGTCATGGCGTAAATGTGATATGCAGTAGAATCAGTAAAATATTGGCTAACAGAAAAACTCATTTCAAATACTTGAGTCGCATCTTCCATGTTTCTACGCATATATGCCCCATAGAACTTCTACAGTATCGCCGTTTCCAACTCTTTTTCACCGTGGAATTTTATTTCACTCTCGCTCACTCACCATAGTGTTATATATACATTAAGGTCACATTTTAGTAATTTTTCTGGTCACAATGAAACAAAAATGTATTAGTAGTTGCCCTGTTTTCGGTTGAGACATGAAATCGAGCGACTCGCCACGCCGGCATCATTTTTCGGGAATTCACACACACAATCCTCACACATGCCTCACACATCTCAAAACCTGCCAACGTTTACATCCATCAGTACGACGGCAACTTCAATCACTTCCGGTAATTTTTACGTGACCTCTGCTGTTAGATAACAAGCCGGCAAATACGAAGTTTTGTAAAACACTCAAAAAATGGAATACGCGAGACATTTTTTGCCTATTTTACGTACTGAGGCCATAGATAATATATGAAACATATTAAGCAAACAGTAACGTGTACAATTTGATTGTGCGGCAAAAATGAATGTTTATTGTGCCCGAAGTAGCCTAAAAATGAGAAAAAATTCATGTCACGGTCACCCAATGGTTATATCTACAACTATGAGCAAACGCCGGTCGTATGCTTTTCTGTTACAGTAATGATAGACATTAACTAACTTCAGCTTGTATTAAATTTTCATTTTGACACCAAAATTGTCTGATTATTCATATTTTGAGCCTTAATTAATACAAACAGTAGAGTTTGCTAGTAATTAAAAAAAAAAAAGAAGAAGAAAAAAGAAAAGACAATCCCGACCGACCGACCCAATTGTTAAAATTCAATTGAGGGCAAGCAAACAATTTTTTTCTTGACCTATTTGGAATCAGCTCAGCCAAGTTTGTTGTCTAGAGCAACCTTGATGTCTTATTAAGACATTTAAATCCCCCACAGAACACCACAGTTAAGCGGTCAAGGTAATTAGTGTTTTCTTTCATTTTACCTCGTTACTTCTGCTTCAAAATGACAGGGGGTAGATCACCAGCGCGGTCATCTATCGGAGTCAAATTTCACCCTTCTTAAAGCCATATTATAACATTTGCTGTGGAGAACGCCCTCAAAAAAATTAAATTCTGGTTTTTACACGATTGTAATGTACTTTAGTAATGCTCTGCAAAAATCAAGACTTTAGGTGCTGTAGTTTTGTCAAAATCCAAGATTTTGAATAAAACCCAGGAACCGTGGTTTTATTATTACGATGAAAATATTATTCGAACACTTATGTGGTGTTCTGTTCATAACATGCAAAACGCAGTACGTACACGGCGTGCAGGACACACATACACATACATCAGAGGGTCGTACCGTATTACAACCGCTGGAGTAAAATGCATTGGCGCTATTAGTAAATTCCAATTGTCTTTGCTTTACCTCATTTGTTTGGCTCAAAATTAAAGGCGACATATCTAACTGTAAAAGCTAACATTTTATGGAAAATAAATACTAATCCATTTTAACAGAAATGTTATAATACGGTTTTAAGATGGACACCCCTGGTGTAGTTCTCTCTTGGAAGACGACAAAATTGGAAAAATCACCTTGTTGCAGTCTAACTAACAAACAAAGTCAGCTTGTACTTCAGCCTATGAATAACAGGGCTTAAGCTACACTAGCAAGTGCCACACTGTTGCAACGCTCCACCCGGGGTGATGTAAGGCAGCAGGCAGGACTAGTGTATAGCTATGTAAAGTGTCGTTGAGGAATAGTCGTTGGTAAAACAACAACATTGTCACCAACGAAGCCTATTTTCACAGTATAGTGTGCACTCGGGTCTCTGGACTTAGGACCAGACTTTAGCGGGTTAACCGGTCTGAGCTCAACCTTCCTCATTCCCCCAGTGCATATCGATGGTGTTGGTATAAACTCCATCTGCCGGAATGCCTTGTATTTCTGCATAGCCAGATGATGTAGCTGGCTCTCATTTTTTGAGGCAGTGTCTAGGATTGCTTTCCTTTTCCCCTTTAGGACTACTAAGGCAGCTAAATACTTGGTAAGTAATGTGGTATAGAAGCCTCTGCTTCCCACTTCTACTGGGAAGTAAAACACAGTCCAATCTCTGTTTTCAGATTCGGCTACCAGGTCTTCACATTTATACCTTTTCCTGACGTACGCATTGGCTAGGTTCTCCTCCGATGGTACTGTCAATTCTATGATGATTGCATGTTTGGTGGTGGCTGAATAGATCCTAATATCAGGCCGCTTGGCAGTTTCTGCTATTTCTGGAGGGAACACTATTGGCTTGTGCTCCTCATCCATCAGGAAGGCTCAGTCTCTAGCCTTCTTCAGGACGTTTTTTACTTCTGTCTTTGGAGTACGTAGATCTGGGTTCCTGTGTGTTGTGCCATCGGCTGTACGGAAAGCAATGGTAGGGATGAAGTCTGGAGTATATTCTGTTGTTTTGCTGTTGTTAGCCTCATCAATATATGGTGCCAGGCCTGATGCTATTGTTCTTAGTGTTTGGTCATGGCGCCAGTTGTACCTTCCATTCTCAAGCGAGTAGCACTGTAGCAGGTACAGGTACGGTAGTTGCAGAATTGGCACAGCACAGCGTCATTATCCTTATATCTTCGTGTCAAAAAATGCCGGGACAGTAGGTGAAACCATTAGTTCTTCAAGAGCTACGCATGGTGATTGTGTTCGAGATAGGCCGAGCGACACAGGCTAAGCAGATTACCTGTACGATATGAGATACCACAGCGTTTCCATTCATTACCTGCAATGGCACGTTTTTACGATCTGCGCGTGCTCATATGAGTAATATTACACTCTTTGATGTTGCCAACACAAGAAAATGCAATTTGTTGTCAGTTTTTTCTTTTCAATTAATTCACTGGAAGTTCAATTAACTAAGATACGATTATCGTGTTGTTTCAATACGTCTTTATAACTGCAATTCCACTGAAACGTTTTTAAATCGACCGCTAATAATGTGATATATTCAGCTGTTTGAGAATATAATCATATGAAAAGAATATGACACCACCAATGTTCAATGTTCCATGCATAACTCGGAGCTCATTAGGCCTATAGCTACGAATAAGTACCAGAAATACTTTAACGCTGACATAATATGAATAAAATTATCGTCAAGTGGCGGTCTTTTCAAATCATATTAGCTCTTTTATGTATTGTATGAATTCAACTGTGTGTGGTGTGTGGCTCAATCAATTCTATAGACACAACCAGAGGGTGCAAGCTTCAATTATCCTGGTCAATAGGATTATGACTCTTTTCATTAAATGGAATGGAAAGATATCTCTAGAGGTAATTTTATTTATTAATTCAGTTTAATAGTAATCCAGCGCTTGATGGTGCGTTTTACATATCCATGTGATCCCGTCTGTACAAATGTAATTATCGACCTGTTGGTGATGATGTGCACAGTCCACGATTGGTTTTCCCCCACAGTTTCAGATTAGCTGGTGAAGGAAGTTGGTCATAGATGGCATTGATATGGAAAGAAAGGAGCTCTGGTGTTCAGACATATAGGAGCTTCTTCCATGAGGTGCCCGTCTGTATGGCAGAGTCCCATTTCAACCACTGTCCTTGTTTAGCACATCCGTAGAGGTAAACCAGCATATCTTCTTCATTCACTTCTTTCACCAGATTAGTGAGGCAATTTCTGTGCTCTTTCTGGCTCATGTCCTTAATAAGCTTTTGGGTTTTCTTGAAACCCAGTCCTGCCCGGTCAGTTTGACCTCAGCTCATCTCATTTAATATGTGGCGCTCTCTCTGTTCGAGCTCTTTAACTCCATTCCACCCCTCTATAGTGTTTGGGTCTTTCAATCTCTGGAATATTTGTTCAGAGGGTATTTGATGACCTGCATGCATTTGACACGCGGTGGTGAATTTTTTCAACTATAGGCCATGTTTTCGTTTAGGTGCACCTGCTAATGCCGGCTAATTTCTTCAAGTACTTCGTAAAGGTTGCCTGCAGTTCTTGATGTAGGTTTTTGGGAGATTGTATAAAGTGAACTCCCATGTCATTTTGGGGATAATCATACGATTGTATATATCCACATTTTGATGATTCCATTCAGTAGCTTTCAGCATGGCTGACAGTTTCTGATCAATTATTTGTCCGATGCCGTCATCCTTTCTGAGGAATCGCATGGGCTGGTTGTAAATATAGGCGATCATCTGTCCGTCTACTCGTATTTGTAGCTGATAATTGTAAGCTATAAAAATCGATGTATTGTGTTGTAAACTTTCACCATTCTTTTGTCTACGTGTGTACAATGTGTACAAACGGGTGATCGAATGCAATTTAATATCCCCGCCAAGGCCACATCATTTCACATATTGTTGTATTTCTATTCTATACCCGAGAAATGTTGGAGTTGCCTATAGCATATTGAAAAAATGAACCACTAACCGCGAAAAAATAAATATACGATTTCTTCTAAACAAAACCAAAATTTACTCACAAGTTTGACGGTTTCGCTTTTCATGGTCGAAAAGCATCATCAGAATATTGATTGATGATCACTTCTTCCGGTTGGACGATTCCTGACCACAGAGGGTGTAGAACTGTCACTCAGTAGACTGAGTAGAGGATCATTATACGTGACTTAGATAGTGTGCCCCCTCGTCCCTATTCATGACGTTGGGTCCTCTTCTACGAATCCAGATTGATTCCTTGATGCGTCTTATATTTACCTTATTTATTTATCTTCAAACCTGATGAATCTATTCAGTGCACTAACCGCGAAATTTGGATATCCAACTAGTTTGCCCCGCAAGGCTACAAAGAAGCACTAACCGCGAAATATGGATATCCAACAAGCTTAAACTATAAATTAGCCCCCGAAAGAGGGCAGGGTTTGAAGAATGAGGGAAATTATTATGTAAAAGTTTTAAAAAGTAGAAAATATATTCTATGGTGATACTGGGTCCTAACCCTAAACTCCAACCCTAACCCTAAACCCTAACCCTAAACCCTAACCCTAACCCTAAACCCTAACCCTAAACTCTAACCCTAAACCCTAACCCTGAACC
Organism: Amphiura filiformis; assembly: GCF_039555335.1. NCBI lineage: Eukaryota > Metazoa > Echinodermata > Ophiuroidea > Amphilepidida > Amphiuridae > Amphiura > Amphiura filiformis. The sequence goes on from NC_092629.1 coordinate 18,727,706, forward strand.
CTAACGCTAACCTTAACCATATCCCTAAATTAAATCCTAGATTAAATCCCCCCAATATTTTGCCAGGGGGGTGGTCCATACAATCATCCCCCCCCCCATGTTGACGTATGTATGTGGGTTTCTGACCAAATTAACGTCATATTTGGCCATTTTAGCCCCCAAAGTGCAATTTTCCCGCGCTTCGCGCGCATTGGGACCATAAGCTTATTCTATCGCCAATAGGTGTTGGATTCACTATATTTCAAGAAATTTTTCCATACCCATCCCCCCCAATATCAAAGATAAATCTACGTCACTGACCCTAACCCCTAACCTTAACCGAAAACATTGTATTTTATATATTTTGGTTTATTCCGTTTTTAGACTAATTATTAAAGACCTGAATATTTTTCCCACATTCGATATACAAATAATTGTTTTTTGTTATTGTTGTTGTAGTTATTGCTGTACATTATTGCGCAATCAGTGGAATATAGCAGCATTGATTTATTGCATCAAAGATGTTGAGGCTAATTTAAAATCAACACATTTTCTAATTGGCGGTGTAGCGTCATGGTAGACAGAGGAAGTGCCTCCCAATCGATTCCCAAAAAATGCCGAAAAACGACGTGCCCCCTTCGGGATCCGGACCGTTGCCCCCCCCGATAACTCACGAGCTACGCCAAGTTTCATGTCTTGTACATGTGTATCGGTATTCTATTATATATAAGTATGTCCCAGTACGCATACGAGTTACTCGGCTCGGGGTAATTGTTGTCTTCTCGCTAAAATGAGCGCCAGGAAAGGTACTCCTAACATCTATCTGCCTTTCTTTCCAAGAGAATTAACAATATTTAATTGACCCTTTTAATCAACAGATGGTGCTCTTATTAACCAAGCTTCGACGTAGTGGGTGGTTTAGTCTTCCAGCTTTCCTAGCGGCCATCTTTGTTTTGGGTTTATTGTTGACCTTCTTACATAACCGCAATTATAACAGAGCGCAACTGGATGGTGATGAAGTAAAGAAATCAGAACTAGGAAGAGGCTCAAGAAGAGTCAACGACGTCAATGAACCGCCGACCTGGAACTGCACAAAACAAGTTACTCTTTTGACGCCATCTATGGGACCGTTTAAGGCTTGGAGAGAGTATAAACTGCTGCAACATATGTTCACGTCAAATATCAAAAATTGTGTTCCATGCTTTGAGTTATCCTGTCCAGTACAACGTTGTAATCTAACCATAGGTGCTACCTTAAGTGACAAACGCCTTTTGGGCAACAGTGATGGTGTTGTCATTAACATAGCTCCAAATTTATTGAAAAACAAATTAGATGCTACCATAAAGAAATTGAGTAATATTCTTCGTGATGACGTCACCTGGTTCTTTTTGGGGATGGAAAGTCCTCAAATGTTTACCTACTGGGATGCTCAAATATCTAACATACAATATCATAATGAAATAGCGTATCATTCCCACTCATCTTTGTCAATTCCTTACGGACACTTTGTCGCATCCAAGCCGATGGACACTGTTCCTGGAAACGACTGGACAAAAGACAAAACTCACCTGATAGCATGGATGGCAAGTAATTGCGAGAACACTTTTTGGCCTCGTAGCGAATTCGTCCATGATTTACTGAATTACATACCTGTTGATATGTACGGAAAATGTGGAAACTTGTCCTGTTTACCGCCAATGTCTCCTGAATGTAACAATATGCTAAGCAAATATAAATTTTATTTGGCTCTTGAAAATACTGAGTGTGACGAATACATTACTGAGAAATTTTGGGAGAATTGCATGAAGCATAATGTTGTACCTGTTGTATACGGAGGTCGAAAGGCTGCTTATAAAAAATTGGCGCCGCCTAATTCTTTCATTCACGTCGGGGACTTTGCAACTGCGGAAGAGCTTGCTCAATATCTTTTGGCCTTAGATAGAGATGATCAAAAATACAACGAATTCTTTCAATGGAGGTTGAAGGGTCACGTACAAACCAACTATCCACCATTAAATCCAGACGTATTTTGCGAGATGATACCACTTCTAAGCTCTGAAACTCCAAAAACTAAACAAAAAGTATCAGAATCAAAGTATTTCAATTCATGTCGCGATAAGCCAACAGGACTTTTTGCAAAAGTAGGAAGCTACAGCAACTGGAGTCCGTGGAAATAATCAAAGGGCAATAAATACTTTAAATATTGTAATATATATATATATATATGCACGAATGGAAATACCCATCCGATCGTCTACCCAGGGTAAGGTTACCCAGGGTAACCTTACCCTGGGTAGACAATGTGATAGGGACTTTGATATCTAGTTACGATATATGTACACCCTAGAGCTGTTCTTATACATTTAATTCCCGTTTCATAAGGACAACATTCAAGTTTGCACATTAATAAATAACGAACGTACATGTCAACTAGAACACTGATCAATTGGCCTCCAAGTTATACCGGTATAAGGCATTCATGTGCTATAACAGAGTGATGGGACTGGGGTCTGAGTATTAAAAGAACGTACAATATCATCGTTGATGCATGCAGCGTGACACTCCCGTTGGTTTCAAATTGAAATTGAAACTTTCAATGCAGCACCGGGGTCAAAGCATTAATGTTTGGTGGTGTTTGTGTGGGAAACCCCCGACCAGCATGACCAGCTCATGAGTATGACATTATGCAGCGTTCCCAGTGTTTACACAGCACGGAACGTCCGTAGCGTGGACATGGCCGTGGTACATGTACGTACCGGTAGTCCAAGTTGGTATTTACAATTTATTATGTACAGTTTTATTAACCCATAACCATGATATAACACGTGTAAGTTCAGAATGAAAAGTGAGAAGAGATTGGGTTTGGCCGGTGTTTGGAATGTTAGAAAGATGAAGAAACTAAAAAATAAAGGAAGAATAAAGTAATTAGGCCTATATACCAGTAAAATAGAAAGTTGAGTAATAATATACCTGTAATATTTTTGACAATATTGTGCGTCTAAATTGCACATATCGAAATTTCCCAGCATGTAACATTTCAACTATGTTCATCTTTCAAGTTCACATACATATATGTGTATTAAATGAAAGTGTACATCGTGACTACCCAGGTTGACCAGCACACTAAACTAACTACCTGAAGTTGACAATATGTCTTCAACGGTTACCCTGGGTTGACACTGCAAAAATGTATAATGTTCATAGGAGTATAATTTTAATAGACATTACACGTTGGCAAGAAGTCATACGTCATATACCCTGTTTGTGTTAGCATGGTTAGTAACAGCACACGGATATATATCCAGATTTTTACAAAGTTATATAGAGTCTACCCAGGGTAAGGTTACCCTGGGTAACCTTACCCTGGGTAGACGATCGGATGGGTATTTCCATTCGTGCATATATATATATATTATAAACATCTCAAAAAAAGTAACTAACCCCCTTAAATAATGGCCATTATTCAAAAGGGGGCTTTTGTATTACAAATCTGTAAAACGGGTTGGAAGCAGAATTTATTTCTGCGCATTTTTGACACCTCATTTGATACGATAGCCCAGAAAACAATAAAACCCCGGTCAATTTAATGTAGTGATGTCCAGATTTGAAAGTTGCACTTACATACACATTTTTACAATACAAAAACACTCAGATATCATTACACCGATTTCCTTCCATTACACTGAATGCAAAATCAATAGAATTAACTGCAACTTTCAAATCTTGGGCTACATTGATTCAAATGTACGCTGTGACGTCAATATTTAGTCAATTGCTACAAATGAGGTGTCAAAATGTGCAGCAATAAATTCTGCTTCCAATGCATTTTACAGATTTGTAATACAATCATCCGTTTTTGTATAAAAAAAACCCATATGTGTACATCCATATCGGGGCGGTGCGCTTGTCGGTTGCTGCATGTGTCTCGTTTCGCATGATAGCTGGGGGTGGGTGCCGGGCTTGTCTCAGATGGGGGTCGCTTCGGGTCGTCCCCGGGTCGCATGGTTTGGGAATACATTTCTGTATTCCTAGATCAGGTGACTTCGGTATGGCTTGGGGTGGCTTCGACTTGGGACGGGTATGGTATTTGTTCCTGGCTGTTTATGTGGAGTGGAACGCGTGTGGCGGCCGACAGGTGCATCGTTTTTTGATGTGGATGTACACATGTGTAGTGCTTATAATAATACATGTAATACTATTGGTGAATTTTTGTTTTGTGAGTCCGGTAGTTTGCTCGCGTTTTGGACGTCTCATCCTCCGGTCGGGGGACGTCATTGGTGATACGGGGCTGGCGGCACTCCTACTCTCGTTCCGGAGTGTGCGGACTTTGCGGTGGTTGGTCATATGCATGATTTGGTGAGTGTGTCCCTTCATCACCGTTGTTGGCGTTAGCCCAGCTCTCTTCCAATCGATGCTTTGGTTTTGATGTGACGCGTGATCTGTGATGGCGGACTTGTTTATGAACGGACATGACCACTAAATCATGTGTGTGGCTGACTGCTGCGGGGAGCTCTGTGCTCTGGAGGTGGAAGTGGGGGTGTTGCTGGTTCATCGTGTTGCTGAAGGGGTCCTCCGATCGGGGGGCGTCTGGAGAGGGAGTGAATTGTTGGACTCTTAAAGCAGTTTACCATTGGTATGTTATCTTACAGTCCTGATGAACTTATTCAAGGGGCTTATATAATCGTTTTTAAATATTTTATTGTTTTTGATGTAGTGCTTACAAATGTGCAATACAGGGTGTAACAATAAAATTTGTACAATTTTGATAATAGAATGGCACAAGTATGCCGATTATTCTTTGGTTTGAAATTTATATGTTTTTCAAGATAATTGCTTTAGCCACCAGATAAGCTTTGTTCCAATAAAATCGATGGTATACAAGTGAAGATATGGCCAATTATGTAACCTAGTCTTAAAACCGCTTGGGCCACTTTTGCCTATAAGTGTTACAAAAGTGACTGAATAGAGTGGAACCCTGGACCAGTTGGACGGTGCTCTTATGATAGGTAGTTTTAAACAATGGGGTATTCGAAGTGGTAGAAATTATTACATAAATTATCTCCTTGAGTTTTTGAAAGTCACAACTAAGCACTGACATAACAACCTCATTTACTAGAAATCGTGGCTGCAGCACAACAACTTCAACCCCAATTCACGTTGGAAGAGCGCATTTTTTTTATGGTTGTGACATTTGGTAGCACACGGAGTCAAGCAGAAACCATACGATTGTTTATAGCTCATTTTCCAAACTCACGTCTTCCATCAAGACATACAATTACATAGAACTATGAGAAGTAAATTATGTAGGATTTGTTAACAGAAATGCTGGCAATAGTGGTCGCCCGCCCCAGAATAGCTAGAAGCCCAGCTGAACTTAATTTCAAAATTTATTGTTATGTACTTATGGATGCAAAAACTGTTCTCAGTTTTACCAATGATATCTCAGGGATATGAGAAATTACTTTATAAGATTATTTGGAAGAAATTTCATGACTTCCTTTATTTTAAAGAAATATCATATCATTATTAAGTTCATGTTAATTATATGCAGAAACACCACTTATAATTATTTTGTGTCAGTTCTTTGATGTTTAATGCACGATAAACATATCTACGCGGTTCAAACTTGATATGCGCAAACATGGCAAAAGTGGCCCAACACGTTTTCTGGACGATTTAATTAATCGGACATAACTTTTGAACCCAAGCTAGTAAAGAAACCCACTAAACGTCTTCTTTTAGCCAAGATATTACTGATTCTATTGCATATAACATTTGTGCCTTTTTTAGTTTTTTCCTGAATAGTCAAAAGGCAATTGTATACATTTTATTGTTACACCCTGTATATGTATTTTATAATGTTTTTCTGGCGAATAAAATGAAATGAAATGAAATAATGGTCATTATTTAAGGGGAGTTAATTACTTTTTTTGAGATGTTTATGTTAATTATGTAATTAAGTGGTCAATTTTGGGCCAACAATGGACTTTCTTCAGAGAACAATTTTCCCATCAGCCTTTTCGAGATATGGCGGACACAATAGGGTAGCGCTGCACAAAGTGGGTAAAGGCTTTTGAATTTGCCCGGTTATACCCAGATTGAATACTGCCCTCCTATTGTTTGCGCCATACTTCGAAAAGGCTAATAAGATTAGGCGTATACACATAGCTTACGTCACGAAAGAAGAGTAATAATTTAAAAAAAAGCAAATCATCAATAACATTGAATTCGGGTGAATGATCTTTGGTCTAGGTCAAAATATTCAATTCCATGGAATGCCCAATTCGGTAAAAATATTAGTCTTAGATTTTACCCGGGGCCGGTCTCGTGTGATCATCTCCTCTTTAATATGAAACAATAGTGTCATTAATATGTTAATATTAATATCACTACGTCATACAGCATGTATTTAGTAGAGAAACAGCGCTAATGTTCCGTGACCATATCGTTGTAACAAATGTTTGAAAGTGTGACTTGACTGAAGGATACTGAACAAGATTTCTTTTGCCATCTTCAAAGTTCTGGTAATTGTATGTAGTGGTCAATTAAGATTGAACAGGGGTCAAAAGTCGAAACATATTCCAACCCTGTTGTACAATTATTTGTCTGGTCATAAGGAATCTAAAATGTATAGTTTAATTGCCGTATCTGCAAAGTTTATGGGCAGAAATGTGTCAAAGGTCAACGCACTTTGGACTGGAGCCAATTTACTAATACGGTTAACATTTTAGTAGATTGCCCCAGCCAAAGGGGTGTTTGACCTTTGACACGTTTCTGCCAATCAGCGCCGTAACTTAACTTCGCAGATAGTGCAAATTATTCTTTGGTTCACCTCAAATTCGGTTGTGACATCGGTGCTTTATCTCGGTTGCGTGCCGACAAACCGCCATTGTATGTGTGCCTTAGTATGAGAATCCGTAACCATTTCTCCAGGCTTTTTTTTTCTTATTACGGACATCAGTCGTGGAATTATCCGACCGATGTCCGTATTAAAAAGATGTGAACGGGTATGGATGAACATGCATGTAGGCCCTACTCTCTACTCTCTACGCGATTAACGTTACGCACCTATACGTCACTAACCCCAATGTATATGTGACCCGGCAGCACAAATGAGCCATAAATTCCCTAAATTGTATTCTGAGTTACGGTGTAAAATGTGTACGAAAGTCATATTCATCGGTAACTTAAGCTGGCCCGACATCCGTCTCATTTCGATAGTCAAAATCTAATCAATAATCCAATTGTTGAAGTGGATAATAAGCTTCTACCTTATAGATGGCTATAGAACTTTTAATAGCTCTGGTCTTTGTTTGCTTATATTGCTAAATCCTGTTCAAGTGGTGGGTTACCAGGCATTGTATTTTGTACAGGTATGCATAACCAACAATTAACAATGAGAGAACTTTCTTAAACCTCGTTGACTTGGGGATGATTTGAAATGACCGCCAATTATGACTGTTTGATATTTATTGCCAACAATGTGGAAAAAGAGACACATGTAAAAACGTAAAAAGCTATAATTTTGTTGAAGGAGCAAAGTTTAACAAACCATAACCCCGCTTCTGGATATCGTTTGAAGTCAAATGATATACCATTTTTAAGTTTGTGATGTTTATTTTTAAATACGAAATAAAACAAAATTGACCGGGGGAGGAATTTACGGCTCATTCGCCGTGGACGGTCACATATACATTTTTGGATTCCTTTAGGCTGAGTTCACATAGAAGTATACGGTATACGGTATTCGCTATACGAAATACGCTCATTCGATCAGGCTGAGTTCATATAGGAGTGTACTATGTGAACTCAGTCTGATCGAATGAGCGTATTTCGTATAGCGAATAGCGAGTATACGTCAGTTTACCCATTTTCTTCGTCTTATCAAATGCTTGTAACTTTACTTCTTGAGGTCACATTGCATTCAATGAGGTGTCATAATGTGCAGAATTAGATAGTGCATCTATTAAAAAAATTAATTTACCCACATATGGTTTAGGTGTTTAAAATTAGGACGGTATACGCTGCACTAAAATCGAACACGCACGATTTCCACTATACTATACTATACGCAGGTATACGGCCTTTTCGAATAGCTCTTATGTGACCCGGTACTATAAAATTACCTTGCTCAATTTAAGCTATACGCGTGCATCTGCAAAACGTGCATCGTATACCCGAATAGTATGCTTATATGCGATCGTAGCCTTATGTGACCCGGTACTATGAAATTGCATTGCTCGATTTAAGCTATACGCGTGCACCTGCAAAACGTGCACCGTATACCCGAATAGTATACTTCTATGTGATCGCAGCCTTATGGCCAGACGAATAATTTAACATACTTTTCAACAGGATTGAGACATTTTTCAATTTTGACCCCCTGTTTAACTTTAATTGACCCCTGCCAAAAATTACCAGAACTTTGAACAAGTTGAGGGGGAAGGGCAGCCTAAGCCAAATTGTTCAGCATCCTTCAGGCAAGTCAAAAAATACTCTCGAACCTGAATGATTTTGTCACGGAACATTGCCGCTGCATATCAATAGTTTGCAATTTGTGGTTATTTGCAACGCAGAGGCGAAATCTAGTTGGATATCCAAATTCACGGCTTGTGGTTCTTTGTAGCCCTCGGGTAATCTAGTTGGATTATCAATATTGAGCCGCGGTTGTTAACGGTCTTTCGCTGTTTGTGGTTTTAATTTGTTGGATATCAGTATTTCGTGGTTTGTGGTTCTTTGTAGGCCTGCGGGGTAATCTAGTTGGATATTTAAATTTCGCGGTTTGTGGTTCTTTGTAGCCCTGTGGGCAAATTAGTTGCACATCACTATTGAGCGGCTGTTGTTGGCGGTCTTTTGAGGTTTATGGTTTTAATGTTGCCTTTAATTTCAAGCCACCCCCTCCTCTTTACCCCGCCCGGGATGCTTTAACCTAACTATTTTCCATAATTTAAATTCTATGGTGTCAAGAGTTACGCTTCCTTGGTATGATAATTTATCTTGCCATGTTGAATTATATCTTTTTGCTAAGTCGATTTGACGATTATTTATATGTTAAGCTAACTTGAAGTGGGCATGATAATTTATTTCGCCAAGGCGACATCCATTTTTTGGTATGTCGACTAGGCATGACAATTTATATTGCCATATGTTGACTTACATTTTTTGGTAAGTTGTCTTGGCGAGATAAATTATATCGTCATGTTGACATAATGCTGATAATATGTCGACATGGCAAGATAACTATCTTGGCAAGTCGTGGCAATAAGACGCTTCTGTGCTATACAGTATGTTTGACAAAAGGTTAAATGATGTTATAGGAATCGCAATAAACATTACGAGTTAAAGTAGGTATTGTGGGAAAGAACGTAAACTTTATTGTTAAGGGGGTACTACACCCCTGGCCAATTTTTTGCCTATTTTTGCATTTTTCTCAAAAAATATAGCGCATTGGTGACAAGTAAGATATGTATATTATAGGGGCAAGGACTACAACTACTGTAATGGAAATTTTTATTTCAGCACAGACCACAGTTATGGAGTTACAGTCAAAAATGAGGGAAAACCAATATTTGATCAATAAATCAATAACTACTTGCCTTGAGTTGCTGAATTTTCAGTGCAGTAGTTGTAATACTTGTCCCTATAATATACATATCTTACTTGTCACCAATGCGCTTTATTTTTTGAGAGAAATGCAAAAATAGGCACACAATTGTTCAGGGGTGTAGTACCCCCTTACTTTTGAATGGTAAATTTCAGAGAATTGAATACAAGTGTTATGATATGACGAAGACGAAGACACCACAATGTGAATGAAAAGTTTCTTTGATAAAAAAAAAATATCACAATAGCAATGTATGTTTAAAATTGTGTTATCCTTGATTTAAGACAATAAAGGGTTAATTAAACATTAAAAAAAAAAAAAAATCAGGTTGTGCCCGGGTTCGAACCGGAGCTAAAAATCAGAAATGGATTAGATGTCCATGATGATCGCTTTGGCCGCTGGCTGTGCGGTAGATCAACGGGAGGAAAATGGCGTATTTAGTAATACGAAGGTATGCTGTGTTCCGGAAAGAATAAAATAATTGTGAACAACTTGATTTTTTGGCGAATGGGGTTCAGAATTTGTATGTAGGGTATCCAAAAAAATGCTAGGGTATAATGTGAATCTCAAAAAGCAGTGTGAAGGTGATGTGCAGGTAGGGCTGTAGGCGTCTAGAAAAATCTGGATATTTTCCAATATTTTTAGTTATGAAATACCGCGTGAAATGAAGCAAAAATATGTGTTTATTGCCAAACAATGATTAACTGTAGGATTAGTGTCACGTTTTGAATGAATGAGTTGTTAAAATATTACACCTGGGACAGTAAATAATATTTAGCATAGTTTTAGATATATTTTGTACCCAGCAGAAAATACCATAGAACAATAGAACTTCAGTGTTTTAGTGTTTCGTGTAAATATTGTCTCGCTGGAACATCTGAGTATTCTTCTTTATCAGTCGCTTTTTTTTAACTTGCTGGTCACGGCTACCGCGTAAGTTGGGTTATGATGTTACAGCTTGTTTAGCTTGGCCAAAGTTTGTCACTGGGTGTATTGTAACTTGTTGTAATGAGGGATATTGTAGTGTTTTTGCCAAAATACTTTTGAATTCACATTCTGTATATAGTTCTCTGGTAAAACACTATAACTAATTCAATATTGATATTACTTAAATAATTCTGATAAAATGTATGACTAACAAAACAATAACAGAATATTTACGTAATGTTAAATGTTTTGCTCTCACCTTCATCTAATTTTATATAAATATAATGTGCATACAAACACCTGAGTTTTGAAAAGGGAGCACCTGGGGATTGAATGCTGCAAAATTGCAAACAGCGCCCTCGAATCGCCACGACGAAATCATTTGATCTCAAAAAGTAACATTTTTCAGTTACAGTGTTTTGCCAACAAAGACCGCACAAACATGACGAAATGCTGAACGTTCGTGGATATTATTTCGTGAATGGTCTTTTTTTCTTGCTGTACGTTTTTACAAGCCGACGTCAAACGTCGGCTTGTGCTGTCTCTTCTCAATTCTTCTTAAGTTAGGCGTGCAGCCTAACTTATTTTTTTCTTGCTGTTTGTTAAGTTAGGCGTGCAGCCTAACTTATTTCTTTCTTGCCATTTCTTTCTTCTTTCTTTAAGTTAGGCGGGCAGCCTAACTTATTTCTTTCTTGCCATTTCTTCTTTCTTTCCTCTTTCTTTCTTCTTTCTCAGAATTTGCTACTACTGCCACATTCTTGATCGGATTTCGACCAAACTCAGTCACAAGCAGTATAGGGTAGCTGGCTACAAAAGTTATGGGTTGTTTAACGTCAGAGGTCATCCAAGAGGTCACAGGGGTCAAAAAAGGTCATTTTAACCAAAAATGCTCTGATTGACCTGAAATTTAAATGCAATGATCCTTATGACATTCTAAACATGTTTAAAACATTTTAGAATTTATTGAAGGTCATTAAAGGGTCATAAAGGGGGTCAAAGGTCAAGTTTTTCCAAATGCTCCAATTGAGCTGAAATTTAAATGCAATGATCCTTAAGACATTCTAAACATTTAAAAAATTCATTTAAGGTCATTAAGGGGTCATAAAGGGGTCAAAGGTCAAGTTTTTCAAAATGCTCCAATTGAGCTGAAATTTAAATGCAATGATCCTTAAGACATTCTAAACATGTTGAAAACATTTTAAAATGCATTTAAGGTCATTAAGGGGTCATAAAGGGGTCAAAGGTCAAGTTTTCAAAATGCTTCAATTGAGCTGAAATTTGAATGCAATGATCCTTATGGCATTCTTAACATGTTTTAAATATTTTAAAATTCATTTAAGGTCATTAAGGGGGTCATACAGAGGTCAAAGGTCAAGTTTTCAAAATGCAAGCTTTCCACGATCAGGGTATATTAAAACCGCAATTATTAAATGAAACAGTCTTTTTAAAATTAATACTATCCAGCACAGTATTGCTGCTTGATCAGATCGTCACAGTCATCCGCCTAACTTACCTCGTGCCCTTGCAAAGGGCACAGTTGCTCTAGTTGTTTCTTTCTTTCTTCTTTCTTCTCACAATTTGCTACTACTTCCACATCCTTGATCGGATTTCGACCAAACTCAGTCACAAGCAGTATTGGGTAGCTGGCTACAAAAGTTATGGGTTGTTTAAAGTCAGAGGTCATCCAAGGGGTAAAAGAAATAAAAAAAGGTCATTTTAACCCAAAATACTCCAATTGAGCTGAAATTTATATGCAATGATCCTTATGACATTCTAAACATGTTTAAAATATTTTAAAATTTATTTAAGGTCATTAAGGGGGCATAAAGGTGTCAAAGGTCAAGTTTTTCAAAATGCTTCAATTGAGCTGAATTTTAAATGCAATGATCCTTATGACATTCTAAACATGTTGAAAATATTTTGAAATTCATTTAAGGTCATTAAGGGGCAATAAGGGGGTCAAATGTCAAGTTTTCAAAATGTTTCAATTGAGCTGAAATTTAAATGCAATGATCCTTATGACATTCTTTACATGTTTTAAATATTTTAAAATTCATTTAAGGTCATTAAGGATGTCACACAGAGGTCAAAGGTCAAGTTTTCAAAATGCCAGCTTTCCACGATCAAGGTATATTAAAACGGCAATTAATGAAACAGTCTTATTAAAATTAATACTATCCATTCAGCACAGTGTTGCTGCTGGATCAGATCGTCACAGTCATCCGCCTAACTTACCTCGTGCCCTTGCAAAGGGCACAGTTGCTCTAGTTTCTTTCTTTCTTTCTTTCTCACAATTGACTACTAGTGCTACATCCGTGATCGGATGTGGACCAAACGCATAGCCAAGCCGTATTGGGTAAGTGGCTACAAAAGTCTTAAAATGTTTTAATATCGGAGGTCATCCAGGGGTCACAGGGGTCAAAATTGTCATTTTTGCCTCATATGTGCCGCACCCCCATTATAATTAGGGGCAAAACATGGAGACATCTAGTCTAGTGTTTTGATAAACAAGAGATAACCACAGGCAATGGTTCTGCTGTCTGTGCTTCAAAACGTGTAAAATTTCGTCTGGATTCGTCTATTGCCAGGTGGTGAGTGCCGTGCATTCTCTAAATTCAGTAAATTTCCATCGTCAACCGTGTGGAAAATGTCATACGGCCGGGTGGTTTCACAAGTTGCCGGCTCTATCATACCAGTCGCCGCCTGGCTATTGCAGCTGCAATCCATACATCAAAACGTGTAAATTTTGGCTATTCCAACTGCAATCCATACACTCTTCATGCAAGACATGACTGGAATCGTCCACACAGGGAGTGAATATTACCAACGGAGTCACCCATTGAGGTAGGCCCATTCGAAATTCACACGCCCTGTGTGGGAGATTAAGATAATGTCTTCCGGAGAGGTTGTATGAATTTCAACTGGAACAGCCCAGTTAGAGTGTATGAAACCCCAAGTGGGCGATTCACACTGAAACAAACTGAGGTATGTTCAGATGCCAATTTCGTTACATATCTTGAGTGTAACTTGTGATGTGATGCCTGTATGCTAGATATAAACAGCTACATCATTTCCAATGATGGCTATAGGTGTGTGTGTGTGTGTGTGGGGGGGGGTGATATCTTGGCTAAAACTGCATCACGCTTTCCCATGATGCATTTATGAAAATCAATAATCCCACTATATAGTTTCTACAGATGACGCAATAATGGTGAATAAGGGGTGAGGGTAAGTAAAATGTTGAAATATGACCGCATTAAACCACAAAGGTCATGTGAGGTCAAAGGTCAGGTCAAATTTAAAGTTGCTCCGATTGGGCTGTAACTCGGGGAAAATGATCCCTGACACTTGGGGAGTATGAAACCGCAAAGGTCATGTGAGGTCAAGGTCAGGTCAAATTACAAGTTGCTCCGATTGGGCTGTAACTCGGGGAAAATGATCCCTGACACTTAGGGAGTATAAAACCGCAAAGGTCAAGTGAGGTCAAAGGTCAGGTCATATTTGAAATTGCTCCAATTAGGCTGTAAGTCGGGGAAAATGATCCCTGACACTTTGGGAGTATAAAACCACAAAGGTCATGTGAGGTCAAAGGTCAGGTCAAATTTAAAGTTGCTCCAATTGGGCTGTAAGTCGGGGAAAATGATCCCTGACACCTGGGGAGTATAAAACCACAAAGGTCATGTGAGGTCAAAGGTCAGGTCAAATTTGAAGTTGCTCCAATGAGGCTGTAAGTCGGGGAAAATGATCCTTGACACTTTGGGGGTATAAAACCACAAAGGTCATGTGAGGTCAAAGGTCAGGTCAAATTTAAAGTTGCTCCAATTGGGCTGTAAGTCGGGGGAAATGATCCCTGACACTTGGGGAGTATAAAACCACAACGGTCATGTGAGGTCAAAGGTCAGGGCAAATTTGAAGTTGCTCCAATTGGGCTGTAAGTCGGGGGAAATGATCCCTTGGAAGTATTAAACCGCAAAGGTCATTCGAGGTCAAAGGTCAGGTCAAATTTAAAGTTGCTCTGATTGGGCTGCAATTCGGGGAAAATGATCCCTGACACTTGGGGAGTATGAAACCGCAAAGGTCATGTGAGGTCAAAGGTCATGTCAAATTTGAAGTTGGTCCAATTGGGCTGTAAGTCGGGGGAAATGATCCCTGACACTTGGGAAGTATTAAACCGCAAAGGTCATCCGAGGTCAAAGGTCAGGTAAAATTTGAAGTTGCTCTGATTGGGCTGCAATTCGGGGAAAATAATCCCTGACACTTGAGAAGTATGAAACTGGAAAGGTCATCCAAGTTCAAAGGTCAGGTCAAATTTAAAGTTGCTCCGATCAGGCTGCAACTTGCGGCAAATGATCCCTAACACATGGGGAGTGTAAAACCGAAAAGGTCATCCAAGGTCAAATTTAACGTTGCTCAGAATATGAAACTGAAAAGGTCAACCGAAGACAAAGGTCGGGTCAAATTTAACGTTGCACAGTATTGCTGCGTGATGATGTCATCACAGTCATACGCCTAACTTACCTCGTGCGCTTGCAAAAGGCACAGTTGCTCTAGTTTCTTCTTTCTTCTTCTGGCAACCGCAATCAACTGCATGTAGCTCCGCAAGGGATTGACAGATTTCAACCAAAGTTGACCCAAAAAACCACTGGGCTAGGCCAAACCTTCCATTTGACTTTGACCTCGCTGTGACCTTTGACCTAGCTATAATGGTCAAAAATGTGATTTCACAAAAAATGCTACTCCTTCCACAACTTTCATGCGATGGGGACATGGTTATATGATGTGACTCGACTTTAGTCGGTGTCTATAGGGTGTGCTCAGATAAGAGGTCAAAGGTCATTAAGGGGTCACTTCCAGTCAAAATCTAAAAAATATTCAAAAAAATCACTGTCTTTACAAATTACATAGCAGAGAGTCGCGATTAGCACACATGCATCGCTACTAGCCAGGGTCTTTAGGATGCCTACAGTTTTGGGGTCAAAGGTCATTAAGGGGTTACTTCCGGTCAAAAACCAAAATTATCAAAAATGTTCAAAAAAATTGTATCTCAAAATGTAAACAGACCAGAGTAATATAACCATCATGCATGAATCAGTGTTACCTGATGTATGCACGGTATTTTTATTTTTGGGGTCAAAGGTCATTAAGGGGTCACTTCCTGTTTTTAGCTAGATAACTTCAAGAATTTTTATCTCGACAACTGAACATAGTAGAATTTTTTAATTAAAACTGGAACAATGCATTTTGTCCGTGTACATTGAGGTCAAAGGTCATTAAGGGGGTCAAAAGGTCAATCAAAAATTTTCAAAAATCAAAATCCATGTATAAGTTCCGATTAAGCTGAAATTCACCAGGAATATTTCTTATGACATCCTAAGCACAATGCAAGAGCAGTTGACCCCATCCGTAACCCAGGGGTCAAGTTATAGGGGTCAAATTGCGGCTTGTATTCAGCGTCTGTTGACTCTAGTTACAAGCCGACGACGAACGTCGGCTTGTTCTGTCTCTTCCCAATTCTTCTTCTTTCTGGCAACTCGTGACATTTTGCGTGGCCACGTTTCGCCCTAGCTCTCTTATGCTTCGACAGATTTCAACCATACTTGAGCCAAATGACCACTGGACTAGGCCAAACCTTACATTTGACTTTGACCTGACTGTGACCTTTGACCTTGACCTTATGGTCAAAAATGTTGATTTCACAAAAAATGCTACTCCTTCCACAAATTTCATGCGATGAGAACATGGTTATATCATGTGACTCGACTTTAGTCGGTGTCTATAGGGTGTGCTCAGATAAGGGGTCAACGGTCATTAAGGGGTCATTTCTGGTCAAAGTCTAAAAATATTCAAAAAATCACTGTCTTTACAAATTACATAGCAGAGAGTCGCCATTAGCACACATGCATTGCTACTAGCCAGGGTCTTTAGGATGCCTACAGTTTTGGGGTCAAAAGGTCATTAAGGGGTTACTTCCGGTCATAAACCAAAATTATCAAAAATGTTCAAAAAATTTTTATCTCAAAATATAAACAGACCAGAATAATATAACCAACATACATGAATTAGTGTTCCCTGATGTATGCATGGTATTTTTATTTTGGGGGTCAAAGGTCATTAAGGGGTCACTTCCTGTTTTTAGCTGAATAACTTTAAGATTTTTTATCTCAAGAACTGAACATGTTAGAATTTTTTAATTAAAATTGGAACAACACATTTTGTCGGTGTACATGAGGGTTATTTTTCACTGAGGTCAAAGGTCATTAAGGGGGTCAAAAGGTCAATCAAAAATATAAAAAATCAAAATCCATGTATAAGTTCCGATTAAGCTGAAATTCACCAGGAATATTTCTTATGACATCCTAAGCACAATGCAAGAGCAGTTGACCCCATCCGTAACCCAGGGGTCAAGTTATAGGGTCAAATTGCGGCTTGTACTCAGCGTCTGTTGACTCTAGTTTCATCTGTATTTAACGAGGATATACAGCCGTATGGAGAAATTGAGCAGGTATGTTGCATATCTATTAATGTATACTAAATCATGTAAACTCAGTGTATTATGGTAATGATACATGTATATTATTCTATTTATCTGTTATTTCTCTCCTCTCTCTATCCCTCTCTCTCTCTCTCTCTCTCCCTCCCTCTCCCTCCCTCCCTCTCTCTCTCTCTCTCTCTCTCTGCTTGCCAAAACATCTTTGCCCCCTTTGTACATACCCAATTTTTGAGATCCCTATTTGCCAATATTAAAATGGTTTAGATGCAAGCAGGAAAATTTGACGTATTACAAGAGGAATACATTGTTACAGTTTTTAACAAGATTTGACTAACTATGAAATGTCTCCCCTGCATAAGCCGCCATTTTGGATTTATGCCAATTAGGCGCTGTTTCACTACTTGGATTTTGGAGACTTTTAATATGTTTTTGTGTGAGCTTTTGGAAGATGGACGCATGTGAAATAGATTCTGTTGCAATTAGTGGTGGGTGATTTCATACATTGACTGGCTTATTTTTACATTTATAAAGAGTTTAGAGTTTAGTTTAGAGTTGTGCACCTGGGGCCAGAATATCATTTACCTATTAGCCCTGGTAACTGTTATTACTATTGATTGTTAAAACTCTTTGGACCCCTTAGGTTCAAATCTCATTTTGCTTGTACACCACTATGTCAATATATTCGTTTGTATTATGATTAGCGGTATTAAAATTTTAAAAAAAAGTATTGACCTGAAAGCCATGTCAGCAACTTTTCTTAAATATTAGTCAATATTATTATTCCGCAGACATTTAGATCGTTATAGATGTTAACGAATCCACTTTAACAAATGCACTTTAAAAGTTTATTTAAGGGATGGGGTATGAACGTTTGGACAGTATTTATTGTGGGACATTAGAGCATATCAGACATATCGAATTGCATTCTGAATACGAAGAATGTCCTTCTGATATCAAATAATTTTGATTTTTTGAAATTCGCAATGTAATACGCGTTTTATGGCAAATGATTAAAAATTGATATTTTTGATATTTAACAGTACTCGAAGTAAACTTTATAAATCTGATGATATGTACTTAAAGTGTATGTAAGTGGGATGAAAAGCCGACGATCAATTGACAATTTTGACCTTTCGTATTGAAGATATGGATTTTTTTCACCAAACCACAAAAAAAAAGGTCTTTTCCTCCCAGCTACATACACTTTAAGAATATATCAATATAAAATTTACTTCGAGGACTGTTAAATATCAAAAATTTGAAAAATGTCAAATCATAAAAATTTGTCATAAAATTTGTATTATATCGTGAATTTCAAAAAATGAAAATTATTTGATATCAGAAACACATTCTTCGTATTCAGAATGCAATTCGATATGTCTGTTGTGCTCTTATGTCCCGCAAAAAATACTGTCAAAACGCTCATTCCAGATCCCTTAATACGCCGATATTTTTTCCTGAAAGCATGATTTTGTTGGGATATTGGTACAGGGCGTTGGTCCGACACGCCGCCAGTTAGAATCTGAAATGCACTGCACCAGTCCGACACGCCGCTAGTCTGATACTAAAATGCACTCTGCCAGTCCGATACGCCGCTACTCCAAAAATGAAAACCACTGCGCTAGTCAGAAACTGAAAACCACTGAACTAGTCCGAATCTGGAAAACACTCCTTCAGTCCGACACTGCGCTAGTCCGAATCTAAAAAAAACACCACTTGCGCTAGTCCGAAACTGAATACCATTGCGCTACTCCGAATTAAAAAAAAACCCACTGCGCTAGTCTGAATCTGAATTTAGGAAACACTGCGATAATCCTATATTCGGACTAGCGCAGTGTTTTTCAGATTCGGACTAGTGCTGTGGTTTTCAGTTTCGGACTAGCGCTATGATTTTCTGTTTCGGACTAGCGCAATGTCGGACTGAAGAAGTGTTTTCCAGATTCGGACTAGCGCAGTGTGACGGATTTGGACTAAGGGCGTGTCGGACTGAAAAAGTGTTTTCATTTTCGGACTTGCGCATGCATTTTTCGGACTAGCGTAGTGTTTTTCATTTTCGGACTGACGCACCCCTAAGTCTAATACGCCTGTCACACTACACCGAATAGGTCTTCCGTACAAGAAACGGATGGTATTTTAGTAAATCCGTTGTTGTTCGTCAATGATCGTTTTATGTTCTTTTTATGTCCTGCTATCATCCGCCAAATGCGTTTCGTGTTAGGTGATGTTCGTTAGAATCCGTCGGCAAGTTTTGTGCATGCACAAAACTTGAAACGGAGTGTACCGAATACACATGTTCGGTATTTATCCGATGTGTGTTCGTATGGTGCTGCATATTGCCGGAGTTTGTTCGCTCTCCTTTCGTTCATGTTCGTTCTTTGTTCGTTGCACTCGGCCCGTGTTCGTTGCAAATACGTTCCTGTGAGGCCTTCACCACCGGATAGCATATTTTTGCATTCGGTGATGTACGTTGACCCAGACCGTTTTAGTGTCACACTACACCGGATCGGTCTTCCGTATAAGAAACGGATGATATTTTAGCAAATCCGTTAGTGTTCGTCAATGTTCGTTTTATGTTCTTCATATGTCCTGCTATTATCCGCCAAATGCGTTTCGTGTTAGGTGATGGTTGTTTAGTCCGTCGACAATACGTTTCAAGTTTTGTGAAATTGAAAATTGAAACGGAGTGTGCCGAATACACATGTTCGGAAGTTGTCCGATGTGTGTTCGTACTGCTCTGTATATATACCCTGGGTTTGTTCGTTATTCTTTCGTTTATATACCACAGGTGTTTGCAAGGTTTCTCAGGCGCTTGTGCCGGATGTAGGCCTATGGCGAACATGTGCATCGATCATGGCAGACTTTCTGAAGGGTGTGTGACGCAATATCATATTTCCCTCAGTACTTTAGTGACTGACAAGTAGAAAAAGGGGACAGGAGAGGAAAAAGAAAAGAAAGTGAGAAAAATTGAGAGAGAGAAGAGAGAAAAGTTAAATTACACGTAATTTAGTAGGCCTATGCATGTAAGTAGTATTGAGGAGGGCACTTTCTGAAGGGTAGAGGACGCAATATCAAATTCCTACCAGTTTTAGTGATTGACAAGAAAGAAAAAAGAAAGAAAACATGGAAAAGGTTAAATTGTACGTTATTGAGTAGGCCCAGGATAGTACATAGTAGTAAGCCTAAGTATAGGCCTGTGATTATTATAGGCAGTGCTTAAAATTAATGTGGTTCCTTGGCCCAAAAGCCTGTGAAAATTACTGCCGGCCCGTCGATATATAGGGCCCGTGACATTTGTCACCAAAGTCAGTATTTAAGACGGACTTAGGTCTATTACTGACTTTAACATATCAATCCATGCATGCTTTACCTGAAATTACGAGTCTGAAGTCTTCAGTGGATCAGTGTAACATTTTAAATTTTACAAATTCAGTTCGGGCCTTCTTTATTTTTTGTTTAAGGCAATAATAGTGTAAAAATGATGCACAAAAAACAATTTTCCAAATTTTCCATTTTTAAAACTAAATTTTTACACAATAGGCCTAGGCCTAATAATGTAAATAGGCCCTACAGTCCCCATGCAAATGGCTTCAATTGGACCTTCATTTTGAAAAATGGACAAGTCTTCCTTTTGCTTCTGCTATGGACATCCACGTGTTATTTTTAAAACAATTGTTTATATTATACAATAATGGTGAAAACTTTTCAATGGCTTCAATTAGGCTTTCGTTTCACCAATTTGCGGCTGTTTCAAACTAAAATAGTACCCAATAATAGTGCTAAAATTTATCCAAAAAATGACAAATGGCTTCAATTGGGCCTTCATTGTCCAAAGGTTTCTCACCTATATTGCCCCCGGACGCTGGTTGCCCTGATATATCAGATTTGTAGCCCTTTTGTACTTATTAGCCAATATTTGACCATTTTCGTCAAAGTTTCCCCCTTAAGAGTTGTCTTTCCCCACTTTGTTCACCCTCTGAAAAAGTGCTTGCTACGTCACTGCCTCTAAGGGGTCAAAACCCTCTCAAACACCCTCTCCTCCCCCACCTTTCTGATAGGGTGGACGTCTCTGTTGGTGCCACATGCGACGGATTCGCCGGTCATTTGTCGGACGTTGAACGATTGAATATAAAACGCCTGCAGGATTATTAGCAGCCACAACGCATAGAGAGACGAACGGGAATCGGACCTCCAAATCCGGTCATTTGTCGGACGTTGACCCCCAAATCCGGTCATTTGTCGGACGTTGAACGATCGAATACAAGACGCCTGCAGGATTATTAGAGGCCACAACGCATAGAGAAACGAACGGGAATCGGACCCCCAAATCCGGTCATTTGTCGGACATTGAACGATCGGATATAAGACGCCTGCAGGATTATTAGCGGCCACAACGCATAGAGAGACGAACGGGAATCGGACCCAAAATCCCACCGAATCTTCTGCCGGACTGGTGATTTTTCCATCGAATAAAATATTTTTGTATTCGGTGATGTACGTTGATCCAGTCCGTCGTAGTGTGACAGACCTATTAGGAATTTGTTTAATCGGCCTAGCGGCGTGTCGGACTAGAGGCGTGTCGGACTAGCGGCATGTCGGACTGAGCGGTTTACCCCGGAGTATTGATGGTATTTTCATGTCAAGTTTTAATCAATTAACGACTTCAAGAAAACTCTTTACATCATTCTATACGATATTTACTTTTTTCGTCAGTGTGTTCAAAAATAATTTTACGACCACTCACACAAGTAAGAACCTCTTTCTATTGATGTGTACATTACCCAGTTTATGTTTTACTACATGTTATCCCCTCTCTTTTGTGAAATAAGCAGTGCCTTGGGCTATTCTATTTCAAATTCACACTACCCATGTGGAAGATTTTGGAAATATCTTCCGAAGGGGGAGTATGTATTTCAAATGTTATTGATCAGGGTTAATTATTTTGAAAGCTATATCTTCCACAACTGGAGTGAGTATTTCAAATAGAAGTTACCCAATTGTCTATTCTATTCAACACTCATACTCCATCTGTGGAAGACTTTAGCTAAATCTTCCACAGGGGTAGTGTGGACATTAAATGGAATAACCCAGTGCGGAGGCACGTCGCGGGAGACTGCATGGATTTGTGTACAACAGAGCATAAATCCTGAAAAGAAAAAGTTAACCTACTTTTAATTATATTCACTGTGCTGGGTCAGACATACTCATGTAGGCGTATTCTTTCTTTTCGTAACAATATTAACCTTTATGTGAGGTAACATACTTTATATTCAATTGACTGTGTAGTGCGGGGTCAACCACATTCAAATAGGCCTTGTCTGAGGTGCGCTTCAGACTCCGTATTGTACGTGCAATATTGTATGTACAATATTTTTCGTGACGTCAGAAAGTATTGCACGTACAATAAAAAGTATGTACCGGGAAAATATATATTTTGCCACAATCATTGGTTGCTTAATTGATACGGAGTTGCCAAATTTCTAAGAGTGCTAAATTTAGTGCAGTGTTCGTGCACGGAATAATGAACATCTTTTTATGTCTTCTTGTATTCAACTGTACTTGAATTATTACATAATCAATGGGCACCTTTAAAGTTAATAATATTAATACTGATATTAATATAAAAAAATATTAAAATTGCAATGATAATATAAATGGCACATTCAGTTCTTATTCATTTATTTATTTATTTATAGATTTATTTATTTAGGCCTATTTGTTTATTTATTTATTTATTTATTGATTGATTGATTGATTACTGATTGATTAATTGATTTAGAGATTCATTTATATTTAGTCATATATTGATTTAGTCAGTTTCTTAAGTATTATTTGTAGGCCTATGTATTTATTCTGGTTTTGATTTTATTGATATTGATACTTTTATTATTTTTTTATTGATATTGATATTTTCATAATTTTTTTAAGTTTTGGCATAGCATTTGTTACATTATAACACGTTGTGTTATGAATTTGCAACACCTCCCCCCTCATCAGACCCGGATGCAACGCCTTCTATACTTTTTCATTAATTATAGGCCTATTAATAGTAATGCGTTGAGATCTTAAAAAGTAATATCCGCCTTTATTTCGTTCTTTTTGAAATGATATACTCGTTACAAAAACAAATCAGCATGGAAAACATTTTTTTTCGTCAGAGGCAGATATTTGGTCTAATCAGTGTAAGCTACAAAATAAATAGACGATCTTTTAAAATCATTTTAAATGGCTTTTTTTCAACCTTATTGTTTGTATTTGTAATGTTCACACAATCTGACAATGTCCCAACTTATACATAATGTGAATCGAGCCATTTAACATGTGCTTGTAGGACAACGATTTTGAATTAAACATGTTAATTGTGATATCTTAATTCCCTAGAACACCACAGTTAAGCGTCCGAAATTGTAAGTGGGTTTTCTTTTATTTTACCTCATTATTTCGTTAAAAGTACTCGAAAACCCTCCTAAGAGTTGTTACTAATAAATATTTCATAATTTTGGGCAAAGAATAGCCAAATAGTTGACCGAAATCGTATATTTGTACCAATATTTGACTGAAATCGTATATTAGCATTACCGTCCCTTCGTGGCTTTATTGCAAGCCAAAGTGCTGCTAAATGTGAAACGAGATTACTTGAAATATATATTTCAGAGTTGAAAGAGTTTCAGCTATACGAACATATTTCTGAATATGTCTCTCTGATTGGTTGATTGTCAAGAGGATTACGGCATCCTCAAAGCCTCCTGCTGTAATTCTCTATTCGATATCTATTATAGGACCGATCTTTTGAAATCCATACAAGCGTGTCAAATGAAATAGTCTCGAATCATAATTTGTGCACGATACAACGTTGATAGGCCTACCGTACGTCAGATTTCGGAATTTTATTGAAAATAGGCATAAATTACATTGAACAGGTTGAATGCTGGCAAAAGTAGACAAAATAACTATGGGTCGAATTTACATTAATCAGTGTCCTGGGCCTGGGTAACATTTAGGACTCCTTCCGGCGCATTCTAAAACAATAATTCACCAAATGTCCTTGCTTTCATTTTCTCATTTAATTTGTTTTAATTTTAATTAATTTCTTTATCCACTGGCTCTGTGGTAAATCCGGCGGTATTGCCAAATATTTCTCGTCCGTTATCCGTGTTAATCTGTTTATTTATTAAAATCCTGTAATCACATGTATAGGCCTAGTGTATTTGATAACAAAGTTGTTTTTATTTTTGATTGGAATTTGGGGTTCCATAGATTTACAAGTGGTCTGTTTTACACGATTTCATATATAAAATATTTTTGGGCATGGCGGAATTAGTATATGATTATAAATAGACATACTCTTAGGCCCCCTTTTTTAATGTTTGTACATTATTAATATTAATGTACAAAATGCAAACGAATGTATATATATTTGATTGTTTTGATGTTTACTCATAATTATGTCTGGAAAGTCAGGGATAAAACTAAGGAGTATCGGTATTTAGTTTCCTGGGAAAGTGGATCAGATGAGCAGTGAGTAAAAACATTCCCTCTAAATGTTTATTTTATTTTTATTTGATAATGAATTTATTAGGCCTACTGGTAAAGTGCAGAAACAAATCCAAACGCACTCTAGGATTTTTCATCAGCAGCAGTAGAAATTTCTCTTGCATAGATTTTCGGGTGACCTCGCTTGGATTTAGCAAACAATGAACCGTCAGGGTTATAGCGCGTTATTTAATCTGATTCAACTCGTCGTGGCACGTATATTTATTGGACGTGCAATACTTTTTGACGTCACGAAAAATATTGTACATACAATATTGCACGTACAATAAGGAGTCTGAAGCGCACCTGATATAACCTAGTTTTAATTCAATATTATTGACTATGCGGGGTCAAACATTCATTATTCCTTCTTTGCGTGATATAAACACTTCTAATATGAAAACAGCAATGGGATAAACATAAGGCAAAATAAACATCTCAAAAAAGTAACTACCCCTTTTAAACAATGGCCATTATTCAAAAGCGGGCTATGTATTTCATACGATAGCCCAAAATTAAAACATCGGTAAATTTAATGTAGTGAGGTCCAGATTCGAAAGTTGCACTTACAACAATAGAAAAACACTTAGATATCTTTATGTACACAGATTTCATTCCATTATACTGACTACAAATCAATACAATTTACTGCAACTTTCAAATCATGGGTTACATTGATTTGAATGCACGCTGTGACGTCAATATTTAGTCAATTGCTACACATGAGGTGTCAAAATGTGTAGAAATAAATTCTACTTCCAACGCATTTTACAGATTTGTAATACAATAACCCTTTTTTGAATAATTGCAATTTTTAAAGGGAGTAATTACTTTTTTGTAGATGTTTATAATAATTGTTGTATATAGCCGTAACAGTCAGCAACCTGGACAACCGATTCTTTAGAAATGCATAGTCGCGCTAAAAGTCGATCGATACATGTTAAGGGCTGGGGTATGAACGTTTGGACAGTATTTATTGTGTGACATTAGAGCACATCAGACATATCGAATTGCATTCTGAATACGAAGAATGTCATTCTGATATCAAATAATTTGGATTTTTTGAAATTCGCAATTTAATACACATTTTATGGCAAATCATTAAAATTGATATTTTTGATATTTAACAGTACTTGAAGTAAACTTTATAAATCTGATGATTTATACTTAAAGTGTATGTAGATGGGATTAAAGCCGACGATCAATTGAAAATTTTGACCTTTCGTATTGAAGATATGGATTTTTTCCCAAAACACCAAAAAAAATTAGGTCTTTTGGGAAAAAATCCATATCTTCAATAGGAAAAGTTAAAATTTTCAATTGACCGTCGGCTTTTCCTCCCTGCTACATACACTTTAAGAATATGTCATTAGATTTATATAATTTACTTCGAGTACTGTTATATATCAAAATTTGAAAAATATCAAATTTTTATAATTTGTCATAAAATTTGTATTATATTGTGATTTTCAAAAATGAAAATTATTTGATATCAGAAAGACATGCTTCGTATTCAGAATGCAATTCGATAGGTCTGAGGTGCTCTCATGTCCCACAAAAAATACTGTCGAAACGCAATAAACGCTCATTTTAGATCCCTTAAAATCAGCACAATTCAGAGATACACCTTTTTGCTATGAAATTAATTTTCTCGGTCAAATATAAAGCAATATTTTTTTTTCTTCAGTAATGTCAGTTAAAAACTTGGTGCTTGGATATATATATTTTTTTAAATCCTGGTGTTAAAATTAAGCATCAAATTGAATATATGAATACAAAAGCCACCTAAGTCCATACTTTGGCCAAATTGAGTTAAGCATGGGAAATTGTTGCTATACATAGGCATGTCATATGCATGAAAGAACAACTCAAATTCATTCTCTGTGTCTATTGGGCATGTGAAAAATAGCATGTATGAAAGAATCACCCAATTCCATGATTTGAGTCTTGTATTACCCATGCACATATCAAATGCAAACCCGGCCCCTGGGGACCCGGGGATGGTCCAGGACTTGACATCATGTGACCCAGGATTGACTCAAAATGTGTCCAGGGTGAGCCGGGTGTTGGCCGGGACTTGACGTCGGCCAAACCCCCGGGAAATTGGGCCGGGACTTTACCAGGGCGAGGGCCGGGATTATGTCGTGACTTACCCGGGGTTTTCCAACCAGTAAAATGGGCCGTGAACATGCTCGTGGGTTGCTGGTAAGGATGCCCGCATTTACGGGCCGGGGAATCCTATCACTTGGCTGTACTTGAGCCGTGGATGTATATTAATAATCCACATTAATGTTACTGTTCATATAAATCCATTCCAAAAACATATCTTGGCTGTTGTTTCCAAATTTTGCAGTAGGCCATGTATCTGCTATTTAGCGGGGCTCTAACACGTTTAAGCAGACCACACTGGCTTCTTGACATGCATGTGCATAGGAGAGCCTGCTTTTTTTAGGTTTTAACCACCCGACGAGAGGAAAGTTTTAAATTATTAGGCCTACACTAAAAACAAAACTGACCGTGATAATAAAAGAATCCATGATACTTTTGTGACATCTGCGATCGACTGCTACATGGTCATGATACTTAATAGAGGACTATACTATATATAGGCAGTGTATACATGTCCTTTATAAATTCTCGAGCTGTATTTTTCTTCTTTAAAAAAATAATTATAGGTGTATGATATAAAAATTGAATATAATGTCTTGTGTTAATAATACAGATTTTCAAAATAATTATAATTGAAGTAATGTTGCATTTTGGATTGATATCAAAAAAATTCATAGGCCTATAATATTATGTGCTTAAAATGTTTATGCAAAGATCGAACATTCGACACTCCCGTATCCTGGACAGATGTAAATGTAGTGATCTGTTTCTTTCATATCTTTGATGTTTCATATATTCATTTATGTTAAATTGTGCAATTTGATATGTACTTAATGTAGTGTATTTTAATATATTGGTTATTTGTTGATGTTTTAAGTTTGACCCCTGGGCCAAACTGAAAAACGGTGTTTACACTGAGTTTTGCAACCCAGGCAAAAGAAGTTTTAATAAATAAATAAATAAAATATTTAAAACAAGCGCAGCATGCATAATTATCAAATATAGTGATGACACACAGGGATCCCCCTCTTGTCCCGTTCCCCCTGTCACTGTAAAGCATTAAAAATACACGAAATGACTAAGTGGGAAAGTCGGGTGACTGAGGTCCGACATTGAAAATTCCTTTGACGGTGTGCTCGTCCGAAAAAGGGTCGCTAGGCATAATAGACAGTTAGTCAGTCCGAAAGTGGAAATTTCACTTCTGAATGTTAGACACACTCTTAACTTCAATAATTATCATGATTGTAGTCCGAATCTGAAACATGGATCTAGTTTCCTTCTAACTAACTACAATGTATACGTGTGTTCATAATCGGCATATGGGTAAACTGTGCACGTTGAAGCCCGTGCATTGATACTCAAACAGTAAAGCTAGTAGGCCTACACCTAATATATTATATAGGAAGGGAAGGAAAGAATTACGCTGCTCTGCGCTAGTGACGAGAATCTAGGTAGCCTTATTTCGTTTATCGTTTTTAGATGTTCCGCAACAAGGTGAGTAACTGACGTATTTGCAATGGAACACACATGTAGGCCTATATGTGAATCCACCAGCATCATATCCAGAGCTCGGCAGTCCATTGAAGACATACATGCCAAATTTTGAGCCCGCATGACCAGTGTGATGACAAGATTGCCGCGATATTAAAACCATATTCAGATCCAGGACTATATCCGATGCTCAGGGCCGTGAACTTGGGCCGAGGAATACCCGGGGTTTGCATCGGTTTGCATCGGATATTTGCCCCGGGGGGCCGGGGAGTGGCTGAGAGTTTTGCCCGGGTGGGTCCGGGATTGGCCAGGTGTTTACCCGGGACTTGCACTTTAAAACCCCAAATCCACGGCCCACGACCCGGCCATCCCCGGGTCCCCAGGGGCCGGGATTGCATTTGATATGTGCAAACACATTGATTGAAATCCAGTATGTATAAAAGTCCACTTGTAACACATTCATTGCTAGAGAATGACTTTTGAACAAAAAATGGGTTTAATAAAGGAAAGTGTGTGGTTTATATTACATGGCAGAATGCTTATCAGCATTATACATACCTGTGTGCTTTATTTTGTATTATCTTACTAGTGGTAATCTCATTCTAACATTGTTGTCTTTGTATATGATTCAAAAAACCACCTAAGTCCAAAATTTAATATTAACCCCACGAAGTCCCTGAAATGCTAATCGTCATACCTAATACAGGTTAATCCACTCATTTGCACGTAAAACTTACCATATTGACCAGGTAAATCTAACTGAAGGAATTAAAATGATACACGGGTTTTTCTCTCAAAATAACTTCGCATGGACTTAGGTGGCTTTTGTATTCATGTATTCAATTGTGTCTTTTAGTGTGATATTTTTGATTTTTATAGGCCTTGAGTTCGCCCGCGAGCTTTTTACGGAATTCATTTTTTATCGTCTCAAACTAATATAGTTTGCTAATGAAAGATATTTCCCACCTCTGTAAGGCACATCGTGTGGGTCTATATATTATAGTTTTGTCAGAATTTCCGTTTTTATTTTACCCTTTTTCCCTTCATGCTCCGAAAATGTCAAACTCAGTATTTTTATCTTTCGCGCAACCAGCAGAAATAGTCGATATTTCCATTGTTGTCATCCAGTTCAATTTAAAATACCATTGAAAAGCAATATTGCCCGACCAGCGATTTGGTAGCCCAAATCCCCAATTGGGTGTTCTGGTAAATGAGGTGAATTTTAAAATTTGCTCCCGTGATAGCCTGCAATTTCAATTTATATGGATTCCATGATTATGAAAACCATTTTGTCTGTCTGTTTGTTTGTTTACCTACCTAGGTTAGTCCGTATTAAGAGACGCACGCTTGAGGTCCATGGGAAAATCCACGGTCCAAACCTAGAAAAATTAGCGTGTTATTATAGGGATTTTAATCTTCTGCCCTCCTATCTCCAGGTGAATTTTTATGACCTACCCCCCCCCGCCCCCCATCGCGGGTTGGCATTTTCATTACACCCTTCAGACTTGTGTTCGGGTTTGTTTTGAATTTGACATGTAGGCCTATAATAGGCCTAACCATATTTGTCAGAATTAAGCGCTATACCTAAATGTATAGCTATGCTATATAAAATTTACATTGGCAAGGCTATAGAAAGCATCTTTACTCCCAAGACATATTTAAAAAAAAAGTTATAACTGAATTTCAAAAAATAAAAATATAATTGAAGAAACCTCAAAAAAGGAAGCGGGAGAAGACGCGAAACATGATTATTTTTTATTTGGCCTAACCAAAAATTATTCAATATTCATGTAAATATTTCTGTGCAACTTTGGTCATGCGCTATTATAGTGCGACTTCCTAAGGTAATTTGCTACATACTGGAAGTAATACCTACATGACCTTTGACCCCAATGGTTGTATGCAAGTAATGTCATGCTATAATTTGTGTAATGACTTAGAATTTTTAGTAACAGAACAGAAAATCACATCAGCCATAATGATCTTCGTATGACCTTTGACCTCAAAGCTAATGCATGTGTCAAGTGACGTCATCTTGCTGTGTAATTTAGTAAGGAGTAGCAGTTTTAGTAAAAATAATAGGAAATAACATTTTCGGCCATAATAACCTTTCCATGACCTTTGACCTTGAGTTGGTCATGTGACATTTGGGCCACCAGCTATTAGTCCTGATGACCAAGTAACATTGTTGTACTATATATATTTGCGACAGCAGCAGCATTTTAGGGTTTGGTCATATACCGGAAGTATCCCCTTAATGACCTTTGACCCCGATTCTGGACAATAACTTTTAGACACTGGGTATAGCTGATGCATGTACCAAAGTGCCATCATCGTGCTGTGTAATTTGTGGAAGGAGAAGCATTTTTAGTGAAATCACGTTTTTGGCCATTGGCCGGAAGTGGATGACCTTTGACCTGAAGTTGACCATGTTTCATTTGTCCCCCCACCCAATGGTCCTAATGACCAACTATGGTCAACATGGCTCAAAGCATATTGCTACGGTGGCTCATTATAAGATTGACAGAAAGAAAGAAAGAACAAGAGCTATATAGAAATTGTCATGCGAGACATGACACACAAGCCGACCTGTTGATGGGTCAAGTTTGAGCAATTTAGAAATTTGACCTTTGACCCCTAAACTTTGACCTTTGGGGTCGTGAATATTTTTAACATGTTTAGAATGTCGTAAGAATAATTCCTGTTGAATTTGAGCTCGATTGGACCAATTTCGAAATTTGACCTTTGACCCCTATAACTTGACCCTTGGGTCACGGATGGGGGTCAACTGCTCTTGCATTGTGCTTAGGATGTCATAAGAAAGATTCCTGGTGAATATCAGCTTAATCGGAACTTATACATGGATTTTGATTTTTTTTAAATTTTTGATTGACCTTTTGACCCCCTTAATGACCTTTGACTTCAATGGAAAAAAAACCTTAAGTACACCAACAAAATGCATTGTTTTAATTTTAATTAAAAAATTCTAGCATGTTTAGTTCTTGAGATAAAAATTCTTAAAGTTATTCAGCTAAAAACAGGAAGTGACCCCTTATTGACCTTTGACCCCAAAAATAAAAATACCATACATACATCAGGGAACAATGATTCATGTATGATGATTATATTATTCTGGTTTGTTTATCTTTTGAGATAAATTTTTTTTGAACATTTTTGATAATTTTGGTTTTTGACCGGAAGTGACCCCTTAATGACCTTTGACCCCAAAACTGTAAGCATCCTAAAGACACTGGCTAGTAGCGATGCATGTGTGCTAATGGCGACTCTCTGCTATGTAATTTGTAAAGACAGTGATTTTTTGAATATTTTTAGCTTTCAGACCGGAAATGACCCCCTTAATGACCTTTGACCCCTTATCTGTGAACACCCTATAGACACCGACCAAAGTCAAGTCACATGACCTAAGCATGTCACCATCACATGTTATTTGTGGAAGAAGATACATTTTATAGTAAAAATCGCATTTTAGCCATTGTGAGCAGGTCAAAGGTCAAATGGAGTTCAATGTCATGTAAAATGTGGGGACATGGTTAGTGGTGTTTGTGACCAAGTAGGATCAAAATCGGTCAAAGAATAGCAGAACTAGGGCAAAACGTGGCAAATCACGCAAAATGTCACGTTTTGCTAAGAAAAGCAAAAAATCACGTTTTTGACCATTGTAGCTAGGTCAAAGGTCAGATGCAAGTCAAAGTCATATGACATGTGCGGGCAATGCCAACGGTCCTTCTGACAACGTTTAGTTAAAATACGTCAACCCGTGACTGAGTTATACGTACGAATGTGGTCGACAGAAAGAACAAGAGCTATATAGAAATTGTCATGCGAGACATGACACACAAGCCGACCTTTTGATGGGTCAAGTTTGAGCAATTTAGAAATTTGACCTTTGACCCCTAAACTTTGACCTTTGGGGTCATGAATATTTTTAACATGTTTAGAATGTCGTAAGAATAATTCCTGTTGAATTTGAGCTCGATTGGACCAATTTCGAAATTTGACCTTTGACCAATATAACTTGACCCTTGGGTCACGGATGGGGTCAACTGCTCTTGCATTGTGCTTAGGATGTCATAAGAAAGATCCCTGGTGAATTTCAGCTTAATCGGAACTTATACATGGATTTTGATTTTTTTAAATTTTTGATTGACCTTTGACCCCCTTATGACCTTTGACCTCAATGAAAAAAAAACCTAATGTACACCGACAAAATGCATTGTTCCAATTTTAAATAAAAATTTCTAACATGTTTAGTTCTCGAGATAAAACTTCTTGAAGTTATTCAGCTAAAAACAGGAAGTGACCCCTTAATGACCTTTGACCCCCAAAATAAAAATACCATGCATACATCAGGGAACACTGACTCATGTATGATGGTTATATTATTCTGGTCTGTTTATCTTTTGAGATAAAATTTTTTTGAAAATTTTTGATAATTTTGGTTTTTGACCGGAAGTAACCCCTTAATGACCTTTGACCCCAAAACTGTAGGCATCCTAAAGACCCCGTCTAGTAGCAATGCATGTGTGCTAATGGCGACACTCTGCTATGTAATTTGTAAAGACAGTGATTTTTTGAATATTATTTACAAGTTTTTCAGACTGTAACCGGAAATGACCCCTTAATGACCTTCGACCCTTATCAATGAACACCCTATATACACCGACCATAGACGAGTCATGTGACCAAACCGTGTCATCATCGCATGTTGTTTGTAGGAGAAGATACATTTTGAAGAAAAATCACATTGTTGACCTCTTTATCTAGGTCAAAGGTCACACGTAGTTCAAAGTCATATGACATGTGCGGGCAATGCCAACGGTCCTTCTGACAACGTTTAGTTAAAATACGTCAACCCGTGACTGAGTTATACATACGAATGTGGTCGACAGAAGAAAGAAGAATATATAGAAATTGTCATGCGAGACATGACACACAAGCCGACCTTTTGATGGGTCAAGTTTGAGCAATTTAGAAATTTGACCTTTGACCCTAAACTTTGACCTTTGGGGTCATGAATATTTTAAACATGTTTAGAATGTCGTAAGAATAATTCCTGTTGAATTTGAGCTCGATTGGACCAATTTCGAAATTTGACCTTTGACCCTATAACTTGACCCTTGGGTCACGGATGGGGTCAACTGCTCTTGCATTGTGCTTAGGATGTCATAAGAAAGATTCCTGGTGAATTTCAGCTTAATCGGAACTTATACATGGATTTTGATTTTTTTAAATTTTTGATTGACCTTTTGACCCCCTTAATGACCTTTGACTTCAATGAAAAAAAACCTTACGTACACCGACAAAATGCATTGTTCCAATTTTAATTAAAAATTTTTAGCGTGTTTAGTTCTTGAGATGAAAATTCTTGAAGTTATTCAGCTAAAAACAGGAAGTGACCCCTTAATGACCTTTGACCCCCAAAATAAAAATATCATG
Source organism: Amphiura filiformis (assembly GCF_039555335.1). Lineage (NCBI taxonomy): Eukaryota > Metazoa > Echinodermata > Ophiuroidea > Amphilepidida > Amphiuridae > Amphiura > Amphiura filiformis. The sequence continues at coordinate 18,761,293 of NC_092629.1, forward strand.
CATACATCAGGGAACTCTGATTCAAGTATGATGGTTATATTATTCTGGTCTGTTTATCTTTTGAGATAAAATTTTTTTGAACATTTTTGATAATTTTGGTTTTTGACCGGAAGTGACCCCTTAATGACCTTTGACCCCAAACTGTATTCATCCTAAAGACCCTGGCTAGTAGCAATGCATGTGTGCTAATGGCGACTCTCTGCTATGTAATTTGTAAAGACAGTGATTTTTTGAATTTTTTAGCTTTCAGACCGGAAATGACCCCCTTAATGACCTTTGACCCCTTATCTGCGAACACCCTATAGACAACGACCAAAGTCAAGTCACATGACCTAAGCATGTCACCATCACATGGCATTTTAGCCATTGTGAGCAGGTCAAAGGTCAAATGGAGTTCAATGTCATGTAACATGTGGGGATATGGTCAGTGGTGTTTGTGACCAAGTATGATCAAAATCGGTCAAAGCATAGCAGAGCTAGGGCGAAACGTGGCAAATCACGCAAAATGTCACGTTTTGCTAAGAAAAAGCAAAAAAATCACGTTTTTGACCATTGTAGCTAGGTCAAAGGTCAGATGCAGGTCAAAGTCATATGACATGTGCGGGCAATGCCAACGGTCCTTCTGACAACGTTTAGTTAAAATACGTCAACCCGTGACTGAGTTATACGTACGAATGTGGTCGACAGAAGAAACAAAGAAAGAAACTAGAGCAACTGTGCCCTTTGCAAGGGCACGAGGTAAGTTAGGCGTATGACTGTGATGACATCATCACGCAGCAATACTGTGCAACGTTAAATTTGACCCGACCTTTGTCTTCGGTTGATCTTTTCGGTTTCATATTCTGAGCAACGTTAAATTTGACCTCGGATGACCTTTTCGGTTTTACACTCCCCAAGTGTTAGGGATCATTTGCCGCAAGTTGCAGCCTGATCGGAGCAACTTTAAATTTGACCTGACCTTTGAACTTGGATGACCTTTCCAGTTTCATACTTCTCAAGTGTCAGGGATTACTTTCCCGAATTGCAGCCCAATCAGAGCAACTTTAAATTTTACCTGACCTTTGACATCGGATAACCTTTGCGGTTTAATACTTCCCAAGTGTCAGGGATCATTTCCCCCGACTTACAGCCCAATTGGAGCAACTTTAAATTTGACCTGACCTTTGACCTCACATGACCTTTGTGGTTTTATACTCCCCAAGTGTGAGAGATCATTTTCCCCGACTTGCAGCCTAATTGGAGCAACTTCAAATTTGACCTGACCTTTGACCTCACTTGACCTTTGTGGTTTTATACTCCCCAAGTGTCAGGGATCATTTCCCCGACTTACAGCCCAATTGGAGCAACTTTAAATTTGTCCTGACCTTTGACCTCACATGCCCTTTGTGGTTTTATACTCTCCAAGTGTGAGGGATCATTTTCCCCGACTTACAGCCTAATTGGAGCAACTTCAAATTTGACCTGACCTTTGACCTCACTTGACCTTTGTGGTTTTATACTCCCAAAGTGTCAGGGATCATTTTCCCCGACTTACAGCCTAATTGGAGCAACTTCAAATTTGACCTGACCTTTGACCTCACTTGACCTTTGTGGTTTTATACTCCCCAGGTGTCAGGGATCATTTCCCCGACTTACAGCCCAATTGGAGCAACTTTAAATTTGACCTGACCTTTGACCTCACATGACCTTTGTGGTTTTATACTCCCAAAGTGTCAGGGATCATTTTCCCCGACTTACAGCCTAATTGGAGCAACTTCAAATTTGACCTGACCTTTGACCTCACTTGACCTTTGTGGTTTTATACTCCCTAACAGTGATCGAATTTAGGAAAAATAAATGGTTGTCCCACGGACAACCAGATTACAATTTCTGGTTGTCCGTCTAAGTTTTTGGTTGTCCGTAGGCCTACAAATGTGACTTTTTGCTAGATTTATGGTTGTCCGGCGGACAACCGAATCAGTATTTTTGATTGTCCGGCGACTTTTTTAGTTGTCCCGGGCAACCGGACAACCAAAATTTCGAACCCTGCTCCCTAAGTGTCAGGGATCATTTTCTCCGAGTTACAGCCTCATTGGAGCAACTTCAAATTTGACCTGACCTTTGACCTCACATGACCTTTGTGGTTTTATACTCCCAAAGTGTCAGGGATCATTTTCCCCGACTTACAGCCTAATTGGAGCAACTTCAAATTTGACCTGACCTTTGACCTCACTTGACCTTTGTGGTTTTATACTCCCCAGGTGTCAGGGATCATTTCCCCCGACTTACAGCCCAATTGGAGCAACTTTAAATTTGACCTGACCTTTGACCTCGCATGACCTTTGTGGTTTTATACTCCCAAATTGTCAGGGATCATTTTCCCCGACTTACAGCCTAATTGGAGCAACTTCAAATTTGACCTGACCTTTGACCTCACTTGACCTTTGCGGTTTTATACTCCCTAAGTGTCAGGGATCATTTTCCCCATGTTACAGCCCAATCGGAGCAACTTGTAATTTGACCTGACCTTTGACCTCACATGACCTTTGTGGTTTCATACTCCCCAAGTGTCAGGGATCATTTTCCCCAAGTTACAGCCCAATCAGAGCAACTTGAAATTTGACCTGACCTTTGACCTCACATGACCTTTGTGGTTTAATGCGGTCATATTTCAACATTTTACTTACCCCTCACCATTGCATTCAAATTTCAGCTCATTGGAGCATTTTGGAACACTTGACCTTTGACCCCTTTATGACCCCTTAATGACCTTAAATGAATTTTAAAATGTTTTTAAAATGTTGAGAATGTCATAAGGACCATTGCATTGAAATTTCAGCTCAATTGGAGCATTTTTAAAAACTTGACATTTGACCCCTTTATGACCCCTTAATGACCTTAAATGAATTTTAAAATATTTTTTAAATGTTTCAAATGTCATAAGGATCATTGCATTTAAATTTCAGCTCAATTGGAGCATTTTGATAAACTTGACCTTTGACCCCTTTATAGGCCACTTAATGATATTAAATAAATTTTAAAATATTTGAAACATGTTTAGAATGTCATAAGGATCATTGCATTTAAATTTCAGCTCAATCGGAGCATTTTCGGTTAAAATGACCTTTTTTGACCCCTGTGACCCCTTGGATGACCTCTGACGTTAAACAACACATAACTTTTGTAGCCAGCTACCCAATACTGCTTGTGACCGAGTTTGGTCGAAATCCGATCAAGGATGTGGCAGAAGAAGCAAATTGTGAGAAAGAAGAAAGAAAGAAAGAAAGCACAAGAAAGAAATAAGTTAGGCTGCACGCCTAACTTAACTAGAGCAACTGTGCCCTTTGCAAGGGCACGAGGTAAGTTAGGCTGATGATTGTGACGATCTGATCAAGCAGCAATACTGTGCTGGATAATTTTATAAGGACTGTTTCATTAATTGCCATTTCAATATACATTGAACGTGGAAAGCTGGCATTTTGAAAACTTGATCTTTGACCTCTGTATGGCCCTTAATGACCTTAAATGAATTTTAAAATATTTAAAAACATGTTAAGAATGTCATAAGGATGATTTCATTTAAATTTCAACTCAATTGAAGCATTTTGAAAACTTGACCTTTGACCTCATTATGGCCCCATAATGACCTTAAATGAATTTAAAAACATCTTTACCATGTTGAGAATGTCATAAGGATCATTGCATTTAAATTTCAGCTGAATTGGGAGCATTTTGAAAAACTTGACCTTTGACCCCTTTAGGACCTCAAATGAATATTAAAATATTTTAAGCATGTCATAAGGATCATTGCATATAAATTTCAGCTCAATTGAAGTTGAATTGAAAACTTGACCTTTGACCCCTTTATGACCCCTTAATGACCTTAAATGAATTTTGAAATATTTTATACATGTTTAGAATGTCATAAGGATCATTGCATTTAAATTTCAGCTCAATTGGAGCATTTTAAAAACTTGACCTTTGACCCCTTTATGACCCCTTAATGACCTTAAATTAATTTAAAATATTTTTGAAATGTTTAGAATGTTATAAGGATCGTTGCATTTAAATTTCAGCTCAATTGGAGCATTTTGAAAAACTTGACCTTTGACCCCTTTATGACCCCTTAATGACCTTAAATAATTTAAAAAAATTTTAAACATGTTTAGAATGTCATAAAGATCATTGCATATAAATTTCAGCTCAATTGGAGTATTTTTTGGTTACAATGACCTTTTATTGACCCCTGTGACCCCTTGGATGACCTCTGACTTTAAACAACCCAAAACTTTTGTAGCCAGTTACCCAATACTGCTTGTGACTGAGTTTGGTCGAAATCCGATCAAGGATGTGGAAGTAGTAGCAAATTGTGAGAAGAAAGAAGAAGAAAGAAATAGCGAGAAAGAAATAAGTTAGGCTGCACGCCTAACTTAAGAACGCCAAGAAGACAGTACAAGCCGACGTTCGTCGTCGGCTTGTAAGAAGAACGCCAAGAAGACAGTACAAGCCGACGTTCGTCGTCGGCTTGTAACTAGATATATTGCATCCTCAGAAGGCTGCGAAGTCCAGCCGTGACCTCTTGTGACCTCTTATGACCTTGACAAGATTTGGAACACAATTGACTTTTCGTGAAAAATGTTGGCATTACGTTTGATAACAATCTATCTAATAAAATAATTTGACCTTTGTTGACCTCTGGTGACCTTGAAATGACCTCCATTTTGTTTTAAATAATATCAATATTACATATTCTAATTTAGATTTAAATTGGACGAATTTTGGAATTTGACCCATTTTGACCTTTGGTTGACCTCTGATGACCTTGAAATGACCTCCATCATATTTTGAATCCTACCGTGATTACATATACTAATTTTCAATTGAATTGGGCAAATTTCAAAATTTTACCCTTTTTGACCCCAAAAGAGACCCATCCCCATGTCCAAGCCAAATCTGATTATAACCCTATATGCACCCAAAGATATAGTCATTTTGGCATTATTCTGATGATCACAGCACTTAATATGCAGGAAAAAGTGAACTTTAAGGTGATTTTCAGTAATCAACCCTATTTTACCCCTTCATGACCTTGAACTCAAAATCCGTGTTTATCCTATAGACACCAGCTAATGTCAGTGCAAATGTGTCAATCTCATCTCTGTACTATGTTATCTGTAGGAAAAGAAGCATTTTGAAAGTATTTGGTTATGTGCAGAAAAAATCCCCTTGATAACCTTTGACCCCAAATCTATGTTTACCCCATAGACCCCAACTATAGTCGATGCCGATGACAAAGTCTCATTGCGTTACCATGTAATCTGTAAAAGAAGAAGCATTTTTGGTCAAAATCGCATTTTTAGCCAAAATTACTCATGCGTGACATTTGACCCCAAATGGGTTACGTCAAATGTAAAGGCTGGGGTAGTGGAGCCTTTGCCTAAGTTTGGTTAAAATCGGTCAAATAATTAGGGAGCTAGAACCAATTATGTCAAATGTTGACAGAAAGAAGAAGCAGAAACCGCTGAAATGCAAGAGTCCAGCCGTTGCTCGGCTGGACTAAAGAACTAGGAGGTAAGTTAGGCGGATGACTTTGATGACAACTGCTCAAAGAAAATCCCTGAAAATCAACAGAAAGAGATTTATGATATATTTAAAACACAATTATTTATTGGTAGGCCTATGTTAAAGTTTGTTAGAAATCAACATTTTATTCAAAATAATGAAATAGATCATTGCGTTTAAATCATCATTTCAGCTCAATTGGAGCATTTTGATAAAATTGACCTTTGGCCCCAATATGACCCCTTAATGACCTTAAATGAATTTTAAAATAGTTTAAACATGTTTAGAATGTCATAAGGATCGATTGCGTCAGGGGTAGCGCTAGAACAAAACATTCCAGAGTCCGCAGGGACCCCGAACTTGCAGAAAATTAAAAAGTAGAGGGTCCGAAGTAGAGTTTGGTGAGTCCGAGTTGCACAAATGTAGCATAAATAGTATGTCTGCGTTAGCGCTAGCTTGCAAAACTGGGGGTCTGCAGCATGCAGGGACCCCTGAACTCACAGAAAATATAAAAACAGGGGGTCCGAACTCTATTTTGGTGGGTCCGGGACCCCAAAATGCAGCCTAGCGCTACCCCTGGATTGCGTTTAAATTTCAGCTCAATTGGAGCATTTTGATAAAATTGACCTTTGACCCCTTTATGACCTCTTAATGACCTTGAATAAATTTTAAAATCTTTTAAACATGTTTAGAATGTGATAAGGATCATTGCATTTAAATTTCAGCTCAATTGGATCATTTTAAAAACCTTGACCTTTGGCCCCTTTATGACCCCTTAATGACCTTAAATGAATTTCAAAATATTTTAAACATGTTTAGAATGTCATAAGGATCATTGCATTTCAATTTCAGGTCAATTGGAGCATTTTCAAAAACTTGACCTTTGACCCCTTTATGACCCCTTAATGACCTTACGTGAATTTTAAAATATTTTAAACATGTTTAGAATGTCATAAGGATCATTGCATTTAAATATCAGCTCAATTGGAGCATTTTCGGTAAAAATGACCTTTTTTGACCCCTGTGACCCCTGGATGACCTCTGACGTTAAACAACCAATAACTTTTGTAGCCAGCTACCCAATACTGCTTGTGACTAAGTTTGGTCGAAATCCGATCAAGGATGTGGAAGAAGTAGCAAATTGTGAGAAAGAAAGAAAGAAAGAAATGGCAAGAAAGAAATAAGTTAGGCTGGACGCCTAACTTAACTAGGACAATTGTGCCCTTGCAAAGGGCACGAGGTAAGTTAGGCGAATGACTTTGATGACCTGGTCACCCAGCAATACTGTGCTGGATTGATTGCCGTTGTAACATACCTTGATCGTGAAAAGCTAGCAGTTTGAACTATTTGCGAGTTCGTCATCAGTGCCCAGGACCCGCAAAAAATACTTGCAAAATGAAGACCTAATTGAAGCCATTTGGTGGACCATTTTGGCACTATTATTGTGTACAATTTTAGTTTGAAAAAGCCGAAAATTTGTGAAATGACAGCCTAATTGAAGCCATTAGTGGACAAGTCTTCACTATAAAAACACAAGTGCCGGGAGTCCAAAGCAGAATAAAAAAGGGCAACTTCTTTATGTATAGGCCTACGCAGGGGAGTGTCTGAGGTGGGTTGTTCCCCCCTGAGAGGTTGGAAAATTTTGCAAAATGAAGACCCAATTGAAGGCATTTCGTGTACGATTTTGACACTATTATTGTGTAAAATTTTAGTTAGAAAAAGTTGAAGCCATTCGTAGACTATTATTGACTATTATAATACAGTTTTATAGGCCAAATTAATAAGTTATTGCTTAAAACAGAAATTGTTCGGGTGTCCCAAACAGAAGTGAAAGCGAGCACTTGTTTATATATAGGCCTATGGAGGGGGGTGTCTGAGGGGGGATGTTCCCCCCTGAGATGTTGGAAAATTTTGCAATATGAAGGTCCAATTGAAGTCATTTGGTGCATCATTTTTACAATATTTTCAAAACAAAAAAAGGGCCCAAAACTCAATTTGCGAAATTTTACTTGAAATTTGAGATTCGCAATTACTAAAGCATGCATGGATTGATGTTGAGGTCAGCATTGAGTCCGTCTTAATACTGACTTTTTTTGTGTAATAAAATGTGACGGGCCCTGCATATCGGCCAGTGGCGTAGATTTCTTTTTGACATTGGGGGGGATGGTGTTGAAAAAAATTCTTGAAGAATAGTGAATGCAGCACCTTTTGGCGACAGAATAAGTTGATGTTACAATTTTGCTATTTTGAAGCTAAACTGATGCAATATGGTGCAAAAGTTGAATAAATGCGCGCGAAGCGCGCGAAAATATGCACTTTTGGGGCTAAAATGGGCAAATGTGAGATAAATTTGGTCAGAAACCTATATTCAGGCGTCAACATTGGGGGGGATGATTGTATGGAGCATCCCCCCCTGGCAAAATATTGGGGGGGGGGGATAAATCCCCCCATCCCCCCAGGATCTACGCCTATGATATCGGCGGGCCCGCGGGAATTTTCACAGGCTTTTGGGCCGTGGACCCGCCTTCAAGCAATGCCTAAAATAACCACAGGCCTATACTTATAAATGACCTGACTGTGCAGGTTTTTAGGTATGGGCAGTGATGGGCCTACTCAATTATTACATTTTATTTAACTTTTTCTCTTCTCTTTTTATACCCGCATGCGAAGCATGGACGGGTATATTGTTATCCTATGGTTTCATCTCCTTCTCCTTCTCCTCCTTCTCCTCCTTCTCCTCCTTCTCCTATCAAACACATCATTCTGTCAAGGCTAGCGCTAAAACTACAAAGGCCCTGGGGCCCATATGTGGTACACTTATGGGCCCTACCCCGTAGAAGTGCCTTTTGCCCATCTTGGCCCCTGAGGTCAAAGGTCACGGGCCCCAGGGGCCCAAATGTGAAAATACAAAGCTTGCCATTTCTCATCAAATGAAGCAGCCTCAGGTACCTGAGTTGGTACACTTATAGTCCCAGGGGTACTCTATGATAACAAATATACAAGAGCCCCATATGTTATATATTATGGGCCCTAGGGGCCCAAATGTTAAAATATGGTGCAACAGATTGACAAGCCTAGCTCTAAAAGCACAAGATCACTAGGGCTCATATGTGGCATATGTATGGGCCCTAAGTTGTAGATGTGCCTTTTGCCCATTTTGGCCCCAGATGTACAATGCTAGGGGCCCCAGGGGCCCAAATGTTAAAACAAAGGGCCGGCCATTTCTCAGCAAATAAAGTAGCTACAGTGCTCAGATTTGGTACACAGATAGGTCTTCAGTATTATATTGTCATATGTATATATGACCCCCATATGTCACATCATATGGGCCCCAGGGCCCCAAACGCTAAAACATAGGGCCGGCCGTTACTCTGTAAATAAAGCAGCTACAATGCCCAGCTTGAGTCTACTGATAGAACTAGAGAATTATACTTCAACATATGTACGTGAGCTTCATAAGTCAAATATTATGGGCCCCAGGGCCCCAAATGTTAAAACAAAGGGCCGGCCGTTTCTCATCAAATAAAGCAGCTTTAGGGCTCAGAGTTTGTAGACAGATTGCACCTGAAAATTACACTGTTATATGTACATGTGAGCCCCATATATATTACATTATATGGGCCCCAGGGCCCCAAACGCTAAAACATAGGGCCGGCCGTTACTCAGTAAATAAAGCAGCTACAGTGCCCAGCTTGAGTCTACTGATAGCACTAGAGAATTAAACTTCAACATGTGTCCATGGGCCTCATAAGTCAAATATTATGGGCCCCAGGGCCCCAAATGTTATAACAAAGGGCCGGCCGTTTCTCATCAAATAAAGCAGCTTCCTGGCTCAGAATTTGTACACAGTAGCACCTGAGAATTATCACATACCCACCCACCCCACACACGTAGGACTAAACAGACATATCCGTATTATAATATAATAATTGGAAATACCAGCGTGAAGCGTTAAGGCTGTTCCAGTTAAATTACATACCCATTGGCTGTTCCATTTAATTTACACACTCCCTCTGAAATGGCCCCCAAAATAGGCTGTTCCGTTTAATTTACATACTCCCTCTGAAATGGCTGTTCCATTTAATTTACATACTCCCTCTGGAATAGTTTCCCCTGAATCATATATCCACCCCACACGTAGGACTAAACAGACAGATCGTATTATCATAATTGGAAATACCAGCGTCCAGTTAAATTACATACCCATTGGCTGTTCCATTTAATTTACATACTCCCTCTGAAATGGCCCCCAAAAAGGCTGTTCCGTATAATTTACATACTCCCTCTGAAATGGCTGTTCCATTTAATTTACATACTCCCTCTGGAATAGTTTCCCTGAATCATATTGCATAGCCTCACTGTGAGTAAGAGAGACTATTACCAATTGGCTGTTCCATCTAATTTACATACTCCCTCTGGAAAAGGGGACTTTTTACAATTTCTTTATTTTAAGTGCTACGATAGTGCAACCTACATTCAATTAAAGCTTGTGACTTGGACTTTCACTTTTTACACATTTTCTGCCCAATTGGGCGACTTTTTACAATTTCTTTATTTTAAGTCCTCAGCAAATAAGGACTGTAAGTTTGGGTAGACCGATAACATGCGGGTATAGCCGTATTTGTGTACAAATATATAGCCTTCTAGTTCTCCCTTCTCTCTCTCTCTCTCTCTCTCTTTCTCCTTTTCTCTTCTCTCTTTTCCCTTTTTTTTTGGGGGTGGGGACCAAAATGTGGGGGGGCATTCGATATTGTGTCCCCCCCACTTTAAAAAGTGAGGGGGACGTGTCCCCCTGTCCCCCACCCAATTTACGCCCATAATACCATATACCATGCTCCTACTGCTCAAAGAAAATCCCTGAAAATCAACAGAAAGAGATTTATGATATATTTAAAACACAATTATTTATTGGTAGGCCTATGTTAAAGTTTGTTAGAAATCAACATTTTATTCAAAATAATGAAATAGATCATTGCGTTTAAATCATCATTTCAGCTCAATTGGAGCATTTTGATAAAATTGACCTTTGGCCCTTTATGACCCCTTAATGACCTTAAATGAATTTTAAAATAGTTTAAACATGTTTAGAATGTCATAAGGATCGATTGCGTCAGGGGTAGCGCTAGAACAAAACATTCCAGAGTCCGCAGGGACCCCCGAACTTGCAGAAAATTAAAAAGTAGAGGGTCCGAAGTAGAGTTTGGTGAGTCCGAGTTGCACAAATGTAGCATAAATAGTATGTCTGCGTTAGCGCTAGATTGAAAAACTGGGGGTCTGCAGCATGCAGGGACCCCTCAGTGGCGTACCGTGGCCGCCCCAACCCCGGGGGGCTGAAGAAGAAACAATTTTGCCGCCCCTTCCTTAACAGCCCGAAAAGGTTGACCCAATTTTTTTCACGGTCGTTTGAAAAAGTGAAGAGCAAAAAAAAAAAAAAAAAAAAGGATTTTAGGCGCGAGCGCCCTAAAAGCAACCTTTTCCCAAAATTGTTTATGCATTTCCAATTTTTTGCGCCCTTTTTTCTTTGCTAATTCGTTTTGCCGCCCCCTTCGTTTCTGCCGCCCTTCTTCTTCCGCCGCCCTTCGTTTTTGCCGCCCCTACTTTGACCCCGGGGCTGGCGCCCCAAAGCCCCCCAAAATACGCGCATGCCCCTGAACTCACAGAAAATATAAAAACAGGGGGTCCGAACTCTATTTTGGTGGGTCCGGGACCCCAAAATGCAGCCTAGCGCTACCCCTGGATTGCGTTTAAATTACAGCTCAATTGGAGCATTTTGATAAAATTGACCTTTGACCCCTTTATGACCTCTTAATGACCTTGAATAAATTTTAAAATCTTTTAAACATGTTTAGAATGTGATAAGGATCATTGCATTTAAATTTCAGCTCAATTGGATCATTTTAAAAACCTTGACCTTTGGCCCTTTTATGACCCCTTAATGACCTTAAATGAATTTCAAAATATTTTAAACATGTTTAGAATGTCATAAGGATCATTGCATTTCAATTTCAGGTCAATTGGAGCATTTTCAAAAAACTTGACCTTTGACCCCTTTATGACCCCTTAATGACCTTACGTGAATTTTAAAATATTTTAAACATGTTTAGAATGTCATAAGGATCATTGCATTTAAATATCAGCTCAATTGGAGCATTTTCGGTAAAAATGACCTTTTTTGACCCCTGTGACCCCTGGATGACCTCTGACGTTAAACAACCGATAACTTTTGTAGCCAGCCACCCAATACTGCTTGTGACTAAGTTTGGTCGAAATCCGATCAAGGATGTGGAAGAAGTAGCAAATTGTGAGAAAGAAAGAAAGAAAGAAATGGCAAGAAAGAAATAAGTTAGGCTGGACGCCTACTTAAGGTTATTAATTATTTTAAACTGTTGTGATTTGGTAGTTCACAGCATCTTACGAATGGTAGTGAGCTTTGGCAAAAACTGCATTGCTCAATTCATAGTCAGCGTGTAGAAGAATTAAAATATCACAGATGTACCTTTATAGGTGCTGTGGTTCTTGAGTTACGTTGTAAAGAGGGCTGAAACAACAACACTTTTGTATAATATACGTAACTCATTAACAACAATAAATTAAGCAAGTTTACAAAGTATACGATTTGTAGAATGAACTTTTGCAAAACATCAAGGTGTTAAGTTTCAATAATATATTGATCTAGATAATGGAAATCGATTTTAGGTTGCTTCGACCAACAATACCTCGTCTACCCTTAAAGAAAGAAACAAAGAACTTGACAGAAACAGACCTTAGCAATTTTGCAAATTGCTAAGGAATAATACGGTCTCAAAGCTGATTTATACTTTTCAAATTCCAGAGTTCAATTTAAAATCCCATTTCTTTTCAATTTACCTCATTTTAGGCAGTTACCTGGGTTAGTCCTTCAAGGAGGACCACGCTCCATTTAGTACGATAGTCCACGCCGTCAGGCGTGGGTCCTTCTACATTAGACATATCCTTCCCGGAAAGTCGGGGGAAATGTCAAACTGATTAACCACGCCTACTGACAGCTACTAGTGATATTCAGCCAATCCGATTGACTGAATATCATCAATAAGCTGTCAGTAGGTGTGGCTTGCCTACCTGCTACCAGAACACTAGCTTCTAGCTTGGGATTGACACAAGTATTGCGTAACGAAATTGATTATTAATCCTCTTCAGTTGATATGTGTTAATGATATTATAATACTCGGTGTTCTTCTTACCCTCAGTTCACTGACCTGTAGGTTGCACACAATCAATTCCTTTTGTTTGTCATCACTACATTTAATATTGTCCTGGTTAACCACGATTCGTTACTATTTTTGTATAGAGATTGTGCTTGAAATTAGTGATTGGCTACAAACAAAGGATTTGAACCGGTGTCCTTCACCGTAATCATGGGCCAGTGCAGTCCATTTAATCAAATGTTGTAATCAACCTATTTGATCGTAGTGCATTTGTTATGTATGTGAGACGAACTGTCTCGGTAGATTGCACTCATGCTTTTGTTGAATGGATTTGAGTAGTCCGCCATATTTACGGTATATGATACGTCATATGCACAACCTCTATTAACTGTGATAGTTGGCCTATTCGTTTAACATGTTTAAGAAAAATATAGAATTGGAGGACACACGCTTCATAAAAACTTTGGGTTTCACTCATAAAAGAAAGAAAGAAAGAAAGAAAGAAGGAAAGAAGGAAAGAAAGAAAGAAAGAAAGAAGGAAGGAAGGAAGGAAAGAAAGAAAGAAAGAAAAAAGGAAGGAAGGAAAGAAAGAAAGAACTTGCTGAACTTATTATTTTCAAGAAAAGGAATTAACCTAATGTGTATTCATTAATTATTCGTTAATATATATATTTATTTCTATTCATCAGTATTTGTTTTATTATTCATTTATTTATTTTCTATTCATTTATTGATTTATATATTGCCATTTTTCAGGCTTATGGTTGTCATTTATTTTATTCGAATTATTTGTTGATTTATTTATCCATTTATTTATAGAAAGAAAATATTTATTTATTTACATTAAATTTATATTATTTTATTAAATCATCAATTCATTTTTCGATTGATCAATTAAAAGTGGTGAATCCCATGCCCTCGGTTAAAACGAGAGGACCATGTTGTTTTTTAAAGAGTTGATATTAAAATAGTTTAAATCAAAACCCTAAATTCAAATAGTAATCACAGGCCCTTTCATGCCTTCGGGATTAAAGAAATATACTGTAATTTTTCCGTTCCTTTTTTTCTTCACATGCATTTGAAATATCAACAGTACTTGCGAGTTGTATCGCCTTTTGTTTTATTTTACTTACTCTATTATTTCCAGTTAGGTGTTAAAGGCTTAATGTACGATTTCCTTCAAATTTTAAATTTGTCATTATATATTCAAAATGCTGAAATAATACCAGTAATAGGCCCTAATTATCGGGAATGGTTTCTGTCCATTTTGAGCGGAAATAACGAGGTAAACACTGCTTGTTATTTTGGCCGTTTAACACGCAGTTCTATAGGAGGACATAAAGTCATAATTCTTGAATTATGACTTTAAGTCAAACTTTGCTCTGTTTACATACAAACACAACAAATTTGGCTGATTCCATTCAGGTGGAAGTTGTGACATGTGTATACATTACAAATATGCCAAAAAATCAGGTTTGAAAAAAAATAACCAAATTCATATTTATATAAGATCGTACATTATGACTTTGACTTTAATAAATCAAAGTTCAGTTCCAAATAAACGGTGTGTAGAATTAATGTTCTTTTAGCTTTTTTAATTGTATCACGGTTAGGCCTATCGACAAATGTGACAATTTTAAATAAAAAAGAAAACAAACCTAGAATCATATAAATGACTTTTTGTTAACACTGATTATGCCTACATTATCTCTGCACTGATATAGCAACAAAAACTTTCATTTAATTCATACTAGCCCGATTTACACTGGTCATGGAAATAGTAGATATCTACTATGCACTGGTAAGCGACCTCAAAAGTTTGTATTGCTTTTATTGCATTATCAAAATCAATCGATTGAGATACCAAGTACTAGAGATGACTTGAGAGTCCCAGTTATGTAATAGATGCGGTTGAATGATGGCCCGAATGGTGGGCGGGGCTATTTTCCATATTTGGATTCATGACGTAACTCATCGACTGGTTTGGTTTTGGTCACTGTTTATTATAATGAGGGTGCACTGCTGGGGGTAGCGACCCAATCCGTCGTTTTATCTTTTCAGTTTCTGTTTCCGTATCCGTAATAGTTTTTGTAAGTCATTGTTATTCTGAAGTGGTAGTCTCCCAGGTATGACCAATCTTTTATTCTAGCCTTTTGTTAGTTACTGAAAATTTGAAGCTCGTGAATTTCAGTTTTCGTTTTGGTAAGTTAAATTGATTTTTACATAAAACCTTGAGATGTGCGGTTGGGTGCCAATCTAGACAAAAGAAGAGTCTAAATTTTACGGTCCTAAATTCGCGGTAAATTGTACGGCTTCAATTGACTTGTGTTTGGTGTATATGTACTTACGCCTAGACGTAAGTGGATCGTAAAAAAAGTCTTGCATTGAAATACATACTGACCATGTTGCCAAGTTATAAGCAATGAGTCTTTCATATTGGCGATGAAACGAGCGTCTAAAATAGTCAAATATCTCCCAATGTGGCGCGTACAAGTGGTGATTTGGTAATCATGTTTTATATTGAAATGCAATACAAAAGAATTTGCATTGGAGCAAAGATAATGTATTCTATTCATGGCAAGCTAATCTGATAATTGGTTGCGCCTATATGCAAGACTCGGGTTTATTTTAAATGTTTATTTTTGCAGAGCTTATTTTCAGTCATGGATCATACTGATAAATTTCGCGAGGGGAGGGAGGGAGATACTTAAGTTGAGACTGAACAAGCGAAAGTGGGAGGTGAGGAAGAAAGAGAGGAGAGGAGAGACGGAAAGGCTAGAAAGAGAAAGCTCGAGAGGAGAGAGTAGGGATCGGGGAGGGAGTGGGGAGCCTGATCATGGGGGGGGGCAGGAGGAAGCAAAATAGGGAGATAGACATTGATACGAGGGAAGGGCGACACTGTGGCCCTGCACAAGTGCAATGGGGCGCGACAGGCTCATAAGCGGACCTTTTGTGATTGAAGGGCTTATTTTCAACGTTTTACAGAAAAAAGTGGACCTTTTCATTCGGATTTGCATTTTGTCATAATAATGTGAATCAATTTATCACTGTCAAACACGAGAGGGCGCTAGACCATTAAAACAGCGGTCGGACACCGGTGTTCAATACTATTTTATCTCCAGCCTTTATGGGCTTTATTGACACAGGCAATTACCTCTATTGAAATAAGCTGATTGGTACTTCAGAGTCAACAATGAAGTCAGATTACAGTAAACTTACTGAATCCCTTGCGTTTTCGTATCTGAACAATAGAGTTACGGAAACTGAAAAGATAAAAAGACCCTTAGTATATGATTAAAAATAGACATACATTTTTAATGTTTGTACATTATTAATATTAATATTAATGTACAAAATGGAAACGAATGTATATATATTTGATTGTTTTGTATTAACATTAAATTTGTAGTTTACTCATAATTATGTCTGGAAAGTCAGGGAAAAAACTAATGAGTATCGGTACCGTATTTAGTTTCCTGGGAAAGTGGATCAGATGAGCAGTGAGTAAAAAGATTCGCTCCAAATGTTTATTTGATTTTTTTTTAAATGAATTTATTAGGCCTACTGGTAAAGTGCAGAAAAAACCTCCAAACCCACTCTAGGATTTTTCATCAGCAGCAGTAGAAATTTCTCTTGCATATATTTTCGGGTGACCTCGCTTGTATTTAGCAAACAATGAACCGTCAGGGTTATAGCGCGTTATTTAATCTGATTCAACTCGTCGTGGCACGTATATTTATTGGACGTGCAATACTTTTTGACGTCACGAAAAGTATTGTACATGAAATATTGTACGTAAAGGTGGGCTTACACGATGAAATTTCCATTGCAAGGCCCATTACTTAGTGGGTGAGATTATGTGCTCACTGACCATGAAGCTAAGCAATTGAACAAAATACACGGAGCAATGGGTGGCCTTGCAATTCTTTGAGCGTGCTCATAGGTTTGGGGATATACTCAAAACATAAGTAGTGGCTAATGATTTTCGTAATCATATCCAAATGGCTCATGTGTTGTCCTGAAAGCAAAAGATTGCCATCCTCTCCTGTATATCTATACAATTTTCCATAAAGAAAAGGCTAAGGAAAACTAAGATCAAAAGGGCTAAACACCACCACCACCAACAACATAGACCTACAAGTGTATTATAATGTAGCATGTGCACACATTTACCATGTTGTGGATGGTGAATCAAGCTGGTCCCTACACATTCCCAAATGAATGCATTGACCAGACGGTGTTCATTCAGCTGATTGGCTGAAGGAGGTTAGATTGCATGCAACAACCTTGAAAGTAGAGCACGTCTCTACCTTTTTGCCTGTTGCTTGGGGGATTAATTTGCCTGATGCACGGGGGATTAATTCCTTGCAAATCCAAATTACACGGAGCAATCTTTTTCCAAGGTCTGTGCAACAGGCAATTGCATGGAAAATTGCATCGTGTAAGCCGGCCTTAACATACGGAGTCTGCAGCGCGCTTAACAGATATAGTGGACAGCACCAACGCACTGAAGAGTCTATTGTTCTATTGTGTCCGATTTGAGCGCTGACATATTGGAAAATGTTGCCAATCAATATTAATGAAGTCGTGCGATCGACACCTACAACCAACGCTCTGCAGGGTCTATTGTTCTATTGTTTCCGATTAGAGCGCTGACATATTGGAAAATGTTGCCAATCAATATTCATGAGAGTGTACATTCAACGTCCAGTTTGCGAAATTGGGTGAGTTGTGTTTGGTAGGTGTGAAATACATCTGACTGGGCGTTTTAATTACGTAACGAATAAAGGCATTGACATCGTCGAATGGCTGCCCAGTGCTGTTATGTGTTTAGTTATTATATAGGCCTAATAATTATTATTAAATGTATTCATCATTCCTTTCTTTTCCATTCTCTGTACTTATTCTTTCCTAGGCCTACACTTTATCACTCCCTCGCTCTCATTGTCCCCTCTCACCCTCCCTCTCTTATTCCCCCTCTCTCATTCTCCATATCCCCTCCTCTCCTCTTCCTCCCTCCTCCCCTCCCAAGACTTCTCACAGAGGTGAATCTGCCTCTCCCCAACCCCCTCCACTCTTTGTGTACGCCACTATTTCTATACCAATCTCCTTCTTAAAATAAAATTAAATGGAAATTTCTTAAAAACAACCATTATAGGCCTATACTTAAACTTACATGTATACGTATAGCGATTACCATTATAGTGTAATATAGATATATGGACTGGATATGGCAGCCTTCATACACATTCTAATGTGTAATCGATCACCAAGAGCATTCAATTTATTTAAATGAAACGCCTATCGTCAGGTGGGTGGTAAAGATGATTGCATCGACAGCTAAAGCCTCCTTATAGTCTTCAGACCCACACAAGCACACATTTGGAATACATGAGTACAATGGTACCACTTTACACATGACTGCCCTTACACATGACTGTAGTGTGGTCACTTATTGATACTCGCCTGTTGTGTAAAGCGTTAATATGATGCCGGATCAGTGACCAATTTAATGGCGGAACCCTTTATTCGAAACAATGGTACCACTTTTATGAATAGCCTGTCGCAACTTCTAATCGGCATCAAACGAACAAAAGATTATATAATCTATTGCGACTCTATTTCTATTAA
The DNA here is from genome assembly GCF_039555335.1 of Amphiura filiformis. Lineage (NCBI taxonomy): Eukaryota > Metazoa > Echinodermata > Ophiuroidea > Amphilepidida > Amphiuridae > Amphiura > Amphiura filiformis. The sequence continues at coordinate 18,779,649 of NC_092629.1, forward strand.
AAGCTCTTTGCCTACAACTGTTCAATTGGGCGACTTTATTGTTAGGTGCTTTTATTCATACATTGGGCGTATCGAGCTGTATCAGTTGGTCCGTAATTATATTTAATATAGTATTATAGGCCTACAAGTATGATTTGCTTTGATTTATTGATTGATTCAGAAATAGTATGGCTACATGTATATGCTTCTCGAGTTATCAGCAAATATATCACATTTGAGGTCCAGGGTAGACTCCTATACGCGATGCTCATGTAAAATACTATGGTAGGCCTATACATAATAAAACACGATGTGGACCGCGGCTAATGTCCTTAAAAATACTACAGTAGGAGTGATATCATAATTACTTCAAATCCTTATGTAGACCTATTGGCAAACAATGTAGACAACTTACTTGTGTAGATTCTTATATCCGCCACACAGAGCGCACACTTTGCTTATGCTGCTGAATTGTCCGTAGCGAAATGGTAGAGCAAAGTATGTTCACTGAGTATAATTAAATGAGCGCCCAAACCAATTTGGGCGCTGCAATAGGTTTGTATTGTAGGTGAACCTCTGTTTTGTGTGCATACGACAACTCACGCACACCCTTGGGATGGACTAGTACAAAAGGTACCTCTCGTTCGTATAGGCGCTTTTACGTGACTTTCGTTTCATCACTTATTGACAGTAGCCTGCCTATTATAGCGTTAATACGCTGGTCAGGTCAGTTACCGATTTAATGGCGGAAGCCCTTTGTCTCGAACAAAAGGTACCTCTCGATGAATAGCGTGTCGGGAACTCCAATTGGCACAAAGGAACAATAAGCGTTACATAATCTATTTCTTCTCCTTCCTATATAAACTCCTTGGACAGCACCCACCCAGCTCTATAACAGCTTTCAGGGTCACATTAATAAAGACTTCACGGTAGGATTTATTGATTGATATCAGCCTGCATTCGTGGTGCGTCACGCACGTGGAGCTACTTCAAATTTTATGGCTGATTGACTTCTAACCGAAAGTCTATTCACAGAGAACCTATTCTTGAGAGGGCACTCTATTCACGTGGTTTGTTTTCCAACGCTAAAAGATCACGAATTTTGATGGTTTGCAAATGAAAAGTGTCCGCACTATCGATTGATTACGTAACTGTTATGAATAATTTATAAGGTTTTTCAATGCAATCGCCTCGACCCATTAATGCATATTATCTGTATTATCAAAGTACTTGGAATAGCAATCCGGTGAGTTCACTGAACTACGCCCTAATACTGATAGAGTTTTAATGGCGTTTCTCCTCTCCATACACAGTTAAACAAATACAATAGATGAAGGTCAACACATATGACCTCCTATAGTCGTGTTCACACAGTCGGACTTAAATCACTTATTACCGGTTTTAAATTACGTCGGTAATAGTATCGGATATAAGTGGCAGTGTGAATTAGCGTCGGATATAACTATATCCGACGTAATGTGCTTTAAATCCGACAATTTGTTCACACAGTCGGACTTAAATTACGTCGGTAATAGTATCGGATATAAGTGGCAGTGTGAATGAGCGTCGGAAAAAAAAAAATTACTATATCCGACGTAATGTGCTTTAAATCCGAAAATTTAAGGCTGAAGATGACCAGGGTTAAGAGCTGTTAAGACCGATCGAAACGTTACGTCCGGTAATAGTAATTACGTGTGGACATGCAGCACTATTGGGCTGTCGGATATAACTGTGATCACTCGCGCAAAATTTTAAGCAGAGTCATAGGCGCACAGTGTCGACGTCCTATACGATAAATATAAATTTAATACTCCGTTGGTGAGCGACGGGCGAGTGGTAGTGAGCGACAGGCGAGTGGTATTTCACTGAACGCAAGAAAAGGAGTTCTATCTGATTGGCTAGCAATCGATCGCTTAGGTCGCTCAGTAGTCAACTACAAACTCATGTATTCAATTCGATTGAAATCGATTATTCTATTATTGACGAAGATAAAGAGAGTGATAGTGTGTCAATAATGTACATTGTATTGCACCTGGTTTTACCAGCATTCCTTTATAAAATAATTTTCTCAAAGAGTTGAATATTATCAAAATTTTTACAGCGGATTTCAAATGTTTTACATCAAAATTGCAGTTAAACATATCCACAGCAAAATACCGGTCCTCACTAATTAGTTAATTTAATTTCCAGGTAGTTAATTTAAACGAAACCTGTGATTTACGTGACAACAAATAAAATTTTCTTACAATAGAAATATCATATGGGATACTGATATGGTAGGCCGCAACCGCCACAACGTGGAACTGCTACGCGTAGCTGACTTTTTGCTCCGTGGAGCCAAATTGACCAATCATGTTAGAGTTTTTCATTACTCGGAGGTAAAACTGACCAATCAAGTACGACTTACTCATTACGTGAAGCGAATTTAGTCATTAAGAATTTGCCAGACGAGCTTCACGTAGTTGCAAGATATCCTCGGTCACGATAGTTATGATTCAAAAAGTAATTTATGAAAAGTACGAACCGACTTATTATTAAGATGGACATGCACTCACAAGAAACTCATACAGTATTGTACACAACTATATAGCTAGGCAGAGTGGTGGTAAACCATGCACACAATTCTGCGATCTGCAGTGTATCGCCGGGAGCTGATTTGTACATCTTGCGCGGCGTGGCCTGCGGAATTCGACCTTCAGCAAACCAGTTCGGATTTACTTTATATATTAGTAGTAGGCCATACATACTGTAGTTACGGTACTGCCCGTTTTCCTATACCCAATACTCAGTGCGCTCACCATTGACGCGTGACCTAGTGTATATTAGAAGTATTATGCCATTGCCTATGTGACGTCACTGTGTAAAAAATAACCAGCCAATATTTAAAGTATTCTATGAAATTCTAGAAAATATAGTTTTGTAACATTTCCTAAATTTTTAGCTAATTTAGGTGTTTGGAAATATTGGTACTTTTGTGTTTTAGGAAGGATATGTAAACGACAGATAACACCAAAAAATATGAACAAATTATTTCTAAACTGTGTTAAGTCTGCAAACCATTATGCTTCTCATTTTCAAGAACGCTGGTTAACAATAAGCAGACTATTGTCTCATTTCGTAAACAAAAGCCCAGACAGTATTGTTACCTTGCGTTCGCTTTATAATCATTCACCCAACTGAAACTATAATACCAGCTCATTGTTCATTGCACAGGTAAAACAGACACAAGTGCAGTGTGTATTTAACCAGAGAAGATCTGATGTAACATAGTTGAGATGTTTTCATTGAGTGTTATCTTGGTTTAATAGCTTTTAATGGGGTTTAAGTCCTTCAAAGGTCGTGGTGAATTCTACTGTAGACATGACTGCATCATGATTATTTTAAAGTCAACAACATTCAACAATATGATCACCGTGATAGTATGACAGTATCAGTACCGTGGGTGTCAGTGATCCTGGCCGACACAGTAGACAAACAAACAAACACGCCACACACATGGCACATGCATGCAAGGTAACATTGACTATACACTAATCAAACAATGGTATTGATCCTGTACAACTGTTTGTGGTTTATTTACATTCGATTCATTTAAAATCCACATAGTACACATTAATTTTGGCAAGAGTTTTCTCTCTCTGGAACGATGATGCATCAACTGGCTCCGCGTAATGAAAAGATCTAACATGATTGGTCAATTTAGCTCCGCGAAGCGAAAAGTAAGCTACGCGTAGCAGCTCCACGTTGTGGCGGTTACGGCCAGCCATATAATGATCATGCGAAAATCGTAAAACATAGAATAGAAACAGTGTGGCCGGCTCTCAAAATCTCAAATTGTATGCATAGCCTGAGTCGCACGGCCTATCTCGAACAAAATCACCATGCGTAGTTGTTGAAAAACGTGAGGATTCATCGTACTACCACGGCAATTTTTAACACGAAGATATAGGGATGATGACGGTGTGAGGCGTAGATCCCGGGGATGGTCCATACAATCACCCCCCAATGTTGACGCCTGATAATGGGTTTCTGACCAAATTAACCTCATATTTGCCCATTTTTTGCCCCAAAAGTGCAAATCTTCGCGCGCTTCTATTCTACTTTGACACCATTATTTCATCAGTTTAGCTTCAAAATAGCGAAATTTTTCACGCACAATTGAACCAAAAACTTATTCTGTCGCCAAAAGGTGCTGGATTTGACTCCACCCCCTCCATGTCAAAAAGAAATCAACGCCACTGAGCAGAGTAATTTACTGCGTGATGTCATCATGGCTGCAGCTGCAAATATAGGTTTTCCTGGCCAATTTCGCAACTTGTGCGTTCGATTTAATAAAAGTGTCATTCGTTTTCGCGCAAGATTGAATGATCGCAACGAATCCCGATTTCTTTTTCGCATTATGAGCAATCGATTTCATTTTAGTTCAATCAAATTAATGTATGATCAGAACAATTCATTATTGTGAATTCAATTTCGTTCTCGAATGTTTCAATTTCACCATTAGACGTCTAATTTAAAGAAATAGGCAATCAATTTCGCCAAAGATGCACGGGGGACTGCGAAACGCTGTTAATCCTATTTTCAATTTCATGCATTGACAATCTAATTAGCGAAAAGGAATTCAATTTGAAATTATGCGCATTTTCAAGTATACTGAAATAGGCCTAGGCCCTACGTCTACGTTGCAGCAGAAAAAAGTGAGTAGGCCTAGCCCTATATGTAACACAGAATAAACACACAAATGTTTTAATGGGTAATGCTTGTAATGAGAAGTATACTTTAGGACAGTGTTCATTTACAAACACATTAATGATTGCAAATTCGAATACGAATGTAACATGTTAATATTGTTTTAAACACATGAACGCATTAAAATATGTTTAAAACGTCGCTTAACACGTTCCGGTGTTAGCAATATTAACACTTTAACATGTCAGTTAATCCAGTAGGCGTAGCGTCATAGGGGCACGGGCGGGGTGGGGGTACGTGCCCCCAATTGATCTGAAATTTTTAAATCCCATAGGAAAATTGGCTTGTGACCCCCCCCCCATCAGACCGGTGGCCCCAATCATGGTCGGTGCCCCCGAATAAAAATTAATAAAATAACATGTCAGTTAATCCAGTGGCGTAGCGTCATAGGGGCACGATCTGAAATTTTTAAAAATCCCACAGGAAAATGGCCGAAAAACGGCTTGTGCCCTCCAATCAGACCCGGTGTCTCCCCTTCATGGTCGGTGCCCCCCCCCCGAAAAAAAATCAATTAAATATTATACAATAGGCCTATAGTTCAGATTTTCACACAATGAAATGGACACGAAATGGGTCTAATTAAACAGGTTGTGATGTGAAGGATATATTTATAAGTCGACTGCAAAATATGCTTAGCTATTTAATTTCTGGATGTTGTTTTGACTGTGTTCAATCAGTTTTTATTCTTATGCGATGTATTATACCATTTAAAATACGAAGATTTAAAAAAGACCTATCGTATAAGAAGAAGTAGCATTAACTTAAAGGAAGAGTTTCATTATATTTTTATAATTTATATGATTAACTAGACTGAGCTTGATTGAACTTTGGGACATACATCACTTTATGGTTTCTGAACTAAACCGGGGAAAATGCTTTTAAATATATTATAACTAGTTATAATTCATTTTCTTTTTTACTAGACAGTTTTAAACATTAGGCCTACTTAAAAATATGTTTTCCCTTCACATTTAATATAGCAACGTGCTTGTTTGAACAATGTTGACGATACATGTATCTAATGTTCAATATAAACACGATAAATAGCATTTTTATATTTGAACCATTGTAAAATACTTAAGAACTTCTGGATTTTGCGAATTCGATTGAACATTTTTCCATTTTGTTTCCGCATATATGAATTTGAATATCCAAATAGGCTCTGAATTCAAGGCCACGTGAATTTGGCTGCCCAATTTGCGAAATTGGGTGCACTACTTAGAATTTTAAATGCGTATTAAATGAAATAGATTGCACATTTGCTAAATTGAAATCGAGAATGTAAGCGTTCATTCAATTTCGCGCGAAAAGGAATGACACTTATACTAAACTGAACGACCAAAGTTTGAAATTGGACGGGAAAACCTATATTAATATAAATAAACACAATAGAGGGGTCAATTGGAATGACAAGGGAACATTGGCTATCCTCAAAATTTGGAGAGACACGGAAAGTATTTCTGGGACAAAAAAAGCTTTGGGAGGAGATAGCCACGCTATTACATGACAAGGGGGATTCCCCATGCGGTCGGGGGAGCAGATACATGCTAAGATAAAGGCACTGAAAACTCTCCATCGCACCCTCCATGATCGGGTAAAAGTTCAGGCGCAGAAGCAATTGACCATCCTTATTGGGATGACCTACACGAGTTTCTGGGGGGGGGGGGAGCAAAATTAATGTAAACCCCAGAGGGCTCAGTGGGGGGGCAGTATGGCCCTGGAAGTAGATGGAGATGACCTTTATTAAGCCATAAGCATGATAACAGAAAGGCATGTAATTGGATTTTATAAGATGATTAGGGGGTCCCAAATAAACGGAAAGAAAAAAAGGGGGTGTCATAAAATAGCATGATGATGGGAGTCATTGTTATTTTGGTTTTTTTTTGTCATTTTTTCAAAGATGTCCACCATGTAGGGCCTACATGTATAAAATGCGATATAGAGCTAAGTCTACTTTAAAATGGGACTACTTTGTCAAACTAAAATAATAATAATAATAACAATAACAATAATAATAATAATAATAATAATAATAATAATAATAATAATAATAATAATAGAACCTACATAAATACAAAATTGGTCTGAATTTTGGAACTTTTGAATTTGCATTTTTCCTACATGACATACCTACCGCATTGTCTAATTTTTTTCTAAAGAGGGGCGTTTATTGAAAGTGAATTTTCAGTGAAAAAATTTAAAATCGGGTTAAATTTTCTGATGATGCTCATGTAGAAAGGAGGGATTTATGACCGGTAATAGGCTTATCGGACATAACACGTCGGACATACGCTGGCGAAATTACAAAATTTATCGGATTAATTACCATAGCAATAGGTGAAAACAATTTTGAACATATAGATTGAATACAATACTGGTCTTTTCAAAGATACTAATCTTACAGGTGCAAGTAATCATCATGATTCACCTATTTCTATGGTAGTTGATCCGATTATTACGTAACTTCGACAGCGTATAGCGCTATTGCCGACAAATGTGGACGCGCTAAGGGATTAGCGGATGATATTTAATTCGATCGGACATAGCCTAGATAAAATATTACCGGTAATAAGTGCATGTGTGAACACAGCTTATGTGACATGTTATATGTGATGTACAAAAACCTGAATATCATAAAGATCAGTATTCGTTTGTGCATATGAACTGCACGTTTACGTTGCTAAATATTACTCATTATATATTATGACAAATATTGGTATTATGACAATACGGCGTAATACTGCTATCATGGCGTCAGGTCAATGTTCATCATATCCCATATGTTTCTTAAAATTCACTCATATTTGAGACAAATTGCTGTGCCTATTTTATAGGTGCACAGGTAGATCCGTGTTGTTTTTAATTTTCATTTCTTTTTAATGAAAGAATTAAGGTTTTACACTGCACGGGGGCCACAAGGGTGATACTAATTTTAATGCTATATTTTCAAAACGAATACGTGTTCCCGGTTGGCTCTATAGCGATTTCACAGAAAAGGTATTTCTAGTACAATGCAGTGTCGGACTCTAGCTGAGAGCGCAGCCTAAGTCATTATAGACTCCAATAATGACTCTCCATACGCAAATGAACAAACACGAAGGAGGGTAGTCTCCTCCGTGGCCAGCTTGATTTCGATGGAGCGAAACCAAATTGGCTGCGGAGGAGACGGGTAATTTTGCCATGCAAATGAGCTAAGTGTCGTAGCCCTGGTCTATTCATCAAGACCTACGGTACATACGCATACGGGAGCCGCAACAACGCTAATAAATACGAAACGCCGGCGGTAGACACCAGCGATATCAGGGATTGCCGCGATTCTTGCAGTAGCTTTTATGAATAGAATACAATAGTGGATACAATAGCGGATACCTCGTCGCGTTTTGCTAAATTTCACTTCTTCTTTTTCATGAACTAACCGTTATTTCATTAAGTAGCCGTTATTTTTAAAACTTGGCAAAACCTCGACGCGACGTTTTTAATAGCAGGGAATAAGACAATCCGAGGCACAATTAATATATGCGAGGATCGGAAATAAATGATGCAAGCCCGAGATATTATGATTTAAAGGGCACGTCTATTGCAAAAACAAGTTTAACTCCATTCGAAGAGAATAATTATTACATTACAAGTTGACATTCGTTGCAATTTTGTATGCGTATTTCTCCTGAAAAAAAAAGAGAAATTGTGTTGGTAAAATTCGGGCTCGTACGGGTCCTTCCCCCGTTCAAAGCGAAATTAATTTTCATAAAAATGCTCAAATTTTGAGTTTTGAGTGTATCGTCATCGTTACCAAAATGTGGCAAATTTCATGAGCAACAACATACAGGCGATGTATTTTTTCATTCGACGCTTCTGTTTTGAGTTATATGCAAATTAGCTAATTAGCATAAAAATTGTCAAAATCTTGCCCAAAGTGTATCGATATTGGGTAGGGGGTGTTATGCTGCGTTAAGGGGATGTCATGGTGGATCGGGGTTATCATGGTGGTTTAAGAAGTATCAGGGTAGCTTTAGGTAGTGAAAGGGCGCTAGTGTTGACTAATGGATGTTATGGTGGGTTTAGGTTTGTTAGGGTGGAAAACACGGGCATAGATATTCGTGTTTGCTCAAATCTAGTTTGTATTGCTTTGATTGCATTATCAAAATCAATCGATTGAGATACCTAGCAGTAATATATTGAGATGACTTGAGAGTACCAGTTATGTAATATATGCGGTTAAATGGTGGCCCGAATGATGGGCGGGGCTATTTTCCATATTTGGATTCATGACGTAACGTAACTCATTGACTGGGTTGGTTTGGTAACTGTTTATTATAATGAGAGTGCACTGCTGAGGGTAGAGAACGAATCTATAAGGACCAACGCCTGACGGCGTTGATTATAGTGCTAAACATTGCGTTGGTCCTGTATGAACTACCTGAATTTGACGGAACGGCCCATATGTGACCGTACACGACGAATGAGCCGTTAATTCCTCCCCCGGTTAATTTTGTTTTATTTCGTGTTTAGTAAATATATATCATAAGCTTTAAAATGGTATATCATTTGACTTTAAACGATATCCAGAAACGGGGTTATGGTTTGTTGAACTGTGCTCCTTCAACAAGATGGTACCGGTACATTTTTTCGTTTTTACATGTGTCTCTTTTTCCACATTGCTGGGTTTAAATATCATACAGTCATAATTGGCGGTCATTTCAAATCATCCCCAAGTCAACGAGGTTCATTATCCTCTCATTGTTAATTGTTGGTTATACATACCTAGACAAAATACAATGCTTTGTAATCCACCACTTGAACAGAGCTACTTGAGGTACCGATGAATACGACCTTCATGCACGTTTTACACTGTAACTCAGAATACAATTTAGGACATTTACGGCTCATTCGTACAGTCACATAATTATAAAAGCGATGACTTCTTACTTCTTACTGAAGTACCTCAGTACATCAGGATTATTTTGTAATTCCCAATGTATTCTTTAGTCTTTCAAGTTTGTTCTTAACAAAGTTATACAATTGGTACTCCATGTCCAATTTTGTCATCATTATTGCACGGACTTTCTTAGAAGGGAGTGGTCCTTTGTGAGATTTGGTCACAGTTGTTGTGTTATCTGGCAAAGCAATGTAAACAAAGATAAACATAATTATACTGAGCACAAAAAGTATCGCTACACTTAAAACAAAAGAAATATCTTATAGACACTAAACCCAGATTATCAAATAAAGCAGTCATTAGATGGAAAATTTTGTTCTGCGTATTTTTACCTCATTCGCCACGAGAGTCTGTTCTTTGCGACCGTTTCGTGATCTACTAACTAAAGTGTGTTTTTGTTTTGTTTTTTGTTTACAATTACTACTGGAAATGGGTTAAGAACTGAAATATCTGAACTACTGTATTCATTTTAGTGTCTCTGCTGTACAATGTAATTATTAACCAGGCGATATTTATCCTTGATCCTTGCATGTGCCTCCCCAGCAGCCCCATACCTCTGTGTGCTGCCCCACAAGCCACCCTCCTTGTAGTGTAGGCCCGTAGTCTAAAAGTATGATCTACCTTTTCACTCCCTCTTTTCGCCCGGATACAAGTCACGATGTGCCGCCCTTTATCATGTTTATTGATGACCAACAAGCGTTTTTTTCTCCCCTCCCTCTACTTTTGTCCTACAAACCTTTTGTACAAACCGCCTTCCTTGTATGTGCCACCCGTAACAAGCCGCCCTCTTTATGATAGGTCACCCTGTAGGCATATTATAGTTATAACCTTTGTTGTACCTTTCCACCCCCTCTTTTCTTGGTTACAAGTTTACCATGTGCCGCCATTTATGGGTGACTGACACGCGCTCCCCGCCCTCCTTGTATGTGCCACCCTCTAGGCCTAATAATGCTCTCTCTCTCCCCTATTATTGTCTGATTACACGCCATCCTGCTAAAATGTCCCGCCCTTTATAGGTGATAAGCTTAATTTCTTTCTTCTTTCTCATTTTTTCTTTCCTTCTTTTTCTTGTTTTCTCTTTCCTTCTTTTTTCACGGCAGTGAAATGATGCCACTTTCCCCACATCTCATATGCACAGTTTATCCCTTACATATCATGTGTCGTGAATAGGTATTGTAACACACCAGCCTTGTCAATAAGAGTCTAGGAAATAATTCCTAATATCTCATACCCTAGTTTGTATGCCTTAATATCTAATCTTGCCACACTGACAACTTCCTAATTAGCCCTAACCCAGAAAAGAGTCTGACCAGGAGTAGGAATTTTTTAGCCTTTTTTAGAAACATGTTTTCAGTTGGCTTATAGCCATCACATGCTTACAATACACATAACTGATTGGTTAATCAAAACTAGCAGGATCCTGGCCTGGCCTGATTACAAAGTAAACATCATTCTGTATAGAAAACTGTGTAGCAAGCGATTTACTTCAGAAAATTACTACACTGCTCAAAACTAAGTCCATTATCTATCATAGTTAATTGAATGTTAGCTAATGTTTATTGACTTCATATTGGTGTTCATACATATCCCTGACCCTGACAAAAGCTAGCAAGAGCAAGCTGTGTAATTACTTTGTTTACTTGTGATAAGATACAATTTTCCAAATTTCTTTCCTACTGAGTAGGTGACTTAGTAAAATTCCTTTAAAAAGGAATGGGCGCCCAATGTGAGCTTGGTCGTGATGTGGTAAATTTCATGGTGTTTAGATTTGGCATTGTTATCTCTTGCAAACCCGGTGACACCTCATTATAGAAATCAGACCTTTCGATAGGTTGTAAGAGGGGATAGCCTTTTCCAGGCTCGAATTGGGCCATTATATAAAGAAAGTTTTGCTACTTTGCGATGCAATAAAATCCTAAATGCAAAACGAGATCCTGTAGATGGCTCCCGAGGTGGCTTAAAAAACTAAATGCAAAATGAGGTTTTTAAAAAGTATTGTTTTCCAGAGTCAAGACGCAGGTATCATTATTAAGCCTCAAATCACTTATTTATTGTCGAATAAGTGCAGAGTTAGATACAAATATTGAATGTTAGACCAAAGTAGCTCAAAGTACATGTACTATACACTTGATCCGTGAACTTGTCTTTTTTAAAGACAAATTCTTGTTTCCTTTTCTTTTCTTTTCATTTCTCTTCTTTTTTCCGCCCCCTTTTTTATACCCCGGGGGCTGGCGCCCCCAAAGACCCCCTAAAAATACGCGCATGAGGGTAGTCAACGACTACCTACAGAATATGGGAGTAGAGACAATAGAATGGCCTGCCATCAGCCACGAACTCAGCCCAATTGAACACTTGTGGGAGCTTGGTCGTGCTGTGCGTGCCGGAGTAGCCAACCACGACGAATCCTGCTGAAGAAAAGTATGCAATGCTGGTGAGCAGCATGAACAGGATGTACCTGGCTGTGTGGCTGCGTATGATTTATCCACCCACTATTGACTTTAGTGACTTGTGTTGTTTGAGCACAGAATAATGGTCAATTTGGCACATACTGTTTGAGACCCTACTACATTCACAAGCCGTGTACTCAGCCGTGAAAAAGGTGATCGTTTCAAATGTGGGGTCATTGTAAACAAGTAGCTACATTAAATTGGATTATTAACCCTAACACTGACCCATGCTTTTTGGTATCGGAAGTCAGAGAAGATCCGAATTTTTCAAGAAGAAGAAGAATTTTGACTTGGCACCCCTGGGATTCGAACCTATGACCCCTCGCATGCCAAGCGAACGATCGCGGACCGGTAGCTGCTCGGGTTATTGCTGCCCGGCCAGCAATTCCGTGAGCATATCACACTTCGGGTGATTGCGTCATCGCAGACCCTGGGATGCATGCATGTTATGAATTTTTCATCGTGGTATTTTGTGGTTTTTACTGGTGTTAGGGTTAATACGATGAACGGCCTTCTGATAATAAATAATTTTGATTTTTTTTTAAATATCGCGATATAATACTCATTTTATGGCAAACTATTAAAATTTTATATATTTTAGAATGTTTATATTAATTTTAACAGTCCTCAAAGTAAACTTTACAAATGTAATGATAATTATGTGCTTTGTAGATCTTTTGGGGAAAATTTAATGTATATCTTCAATACGAAAGGTCAAAATTTTCAAAGGATGGACGGATTTTCCTTCCAGTTTCATACACTTTAGGGTCAGTCCATGTCAAAACAGACTGAGTGTACACCCACCCTCTTGGATTATGCTCTCCTTTGGCTCAGGGGTACCTTTCATGGACCCCTAGGTGAGGTCACAAGAAAAAAATTCAAATTCAATTTCGTTTCCGAATGGCGGGCCATCTAAGTTTGGCGACCTTGACCAAAATTTGGAATTTAAGGTGTCCAAATGACAAAGCGCTCTCTTTGAGAGGCATTTTCTTCTTAATTAAATCAGTTGTGACCCTCTTTTTGAATGTGGTCACTCACTGGCTGTGTCTGAAATGCCTAATGCCAAAAAAGATTGATTTCGGAATTTCGTTGGGATTTCAGAGGGGGTCAAAATCAGCACTTCATACTGTTCAATCAAATTATCTTTGATTTTGAAGGACCCATGATAATGCCACAGTGCACTTATAGGTCCTAATTATGTTCAGAATGGATTAACCATGTGCCAATGTCTATGAGCAATTCAAAAAGAGAAATTTCTAGACCCCCTACAGAATTTTAGGCCACTCTAAAGTGGTTCAGCCAAAAATGGCGCTTAAAATCGGCAAATTTTGACACCTAATAATTTTAGGTGTACACCAGATATGAATTTCTAGTCTTTTGCATCTGAAAGAATGTAGTCTAATGTTACTAGGAACATAAGATTTGTTTTGTATTTGTTGTGTTTTGATACTTTCAAAAAGGTCGTTGACCTATGAACATTTTTCGTCATAGCGCCCTCCTGAAAGGTCTGACACATAACAAACTATACATTTTGGAATCCTCATGACCATACGAGTAATTTGATATATTACTTGACATAATTGGGAGCATTCTGAAAATTTGACCCCTATAACCTGTACTTTGCATGTGCATCGTTGCCAGGAAGTGCATTTTTGACCCCCTTAAAAATCCATACAGAGGATTAGAAAGTAGTTTTTTCTTATTACTTGACTCATGAGCAACTTGAAATATCAGGATAAATAATACAAATGGCTATAAAGTGATCAAAAATAAAAAAAAATATCATACTAAAATTGGCATTTTGTACCGTATCCTGTATGCATGGTATGTTAGGCAAAAATGGCTATTTTTGAAAGCGTCAACTTAATACTAAAACACAAAAAATACAAAACAAATCTTATGTTCCTAGTAACATTAAACTACATTCTTTCAGATGCAAAAGACTAGAAATTCATATCTGGTGTACACCTAAAGTTATTAGGGGTCAAAATTTGCCGACTTTAAGTGCCATTTGTGGCTGAACCACTTTAGGGGTGGCCTAAAATTCTGTAGGGGTCTAGAAATTTCTCTTTTTTTTAATTGCTCATAGACATTGGCATATGGTTAATCCATTCTGAACATAATTGGGACCTATAAGTGCACTGTGACATTATCATGGGTCCTTCAAAATCAAGATAATTTGATTGAACAGTACGAAGTGCTGATTTTGACCCCTCTGAAATCCCAACAAAATTCCGAAATCTATCTTTTTTGGCATTAGGTATTTCAGACACAGCCAGTGAGTGACCACATTCAAAAAGAGGATCACAACTGATTCAATTAAAAAGAAAGTGCCCTCAAAGAGAGCACTTTGTCATTTGGACCCCTTAAATTCACAATTTTGGTTGAGGTCGCCAAACTTTGATTGCCCGCCATTCGCAAACGAAATGGAATTTGAATTTTTTTCTTGTGACCTCACCTAGGGATCCATGAAAGGTACCCCTGAGCCAAAGGAGAGCAAAATCCAAGAGGGTGGGTGTACACTCAATCTGTTTCGACATGGACTGACCCTTTATGTACTTAATTTACAAACAAGGGAAGAGGCTTACACATCATACATTGGAACATATAAACATTACATTACAGACTAGCGCACGAGATCAAATTAATGATGCTTAATCGTTATTCTTAATATAATAAATATACAGGAGAAAGAAGAAATTACTCATCGCTCACTAGTTATTTTACTTTACCGGGACGTTTGCGCGCGGAGCGCGCGAAACTGCAATTTTTAATCCTGAAATGGGCCGGAATGATATACAAATATTGACTGCTATGAGGGGCATGGTTAAAATTATAGGCCCAAGGTGATCTCAAAACCATGACTATGCCCCGAGGCGTAGCCGAGGAGCATAGTCATGGTTTGAGATCACCGCGGGCTTATAATTTTAACCATGCCCCGAATAAAAAGCAGTCAATATTTGTTTTATATACCAAATCTTAAGATTCTTGTCATCTGTTTGGTTAAAAGCATCGATTTTGGGAAGAGAAATTAATAGTTTCAATGCGAACGGCACACATATTACAATCTGCGCTTTCTGCGTATTTATAGCGCGTGAAAACATTAACGCGTGCGTAATATCATTTACGCTGGGAAAAACGCGCAGTTTGATCGTGACGCACGTGACCATTTTGCCGGCATAGTTAATTCAATGACTGCACTTTCAACCAATCAGATGACAGGAATCTTTATATGAGGTATATAAAGGTAACTGTGGACTATTTTGATGATCTAAAAAAAAGGGATAATTATACAGAAGATAAACCTCACAAATTTGGTTAATTTTGTCCTGGTATTTTGGTGGTCTGTGCGCCGCAATTAGTTATAGTGACAACATTTCAGGGCGTCCGTCGGACGGGTGGTTAGAAAAATAATACGTCCGAAGACAAAATAGCCCTTCTCGGACTATTTTACATGTTGAACCATATTATTATTCGTAACCAATTGGAAAATGTTATTATAATATATTCATTTGGGGATTCAAAGCTACTTTTATGATTTTTTTTTGTTTGTAAAAAGAAATAGGCTACCCAACGACCACCCAAAGAATATTTGAATGCCTATTGGCTTACCTGTGGTTGGATTCATAAACTCTGTCACAAGCCCGTGAAACAAATCAGGAGCTAATCGTTCTAAAATCATGACTGTAGACTCAAAATCTTCCATGATACCAACAAGTAAATACTCTTTGTCTATATGCTTCTTAGCTTGCTCCAATGACCATTCTGATGGTTGACTATAAGAAAGGTGCAAAGGTTACAGATTATTTAAGATTCATGACAACAGGTTGACGCAGGTAGCCACACGCATAGGCGTCAATCGGGGGGGGGGGCGTGTTCCCACACCTTTCGGCAAAATCACCCATTGTTTGTTCTTTTCAGCCACTTTTTGACAATTTAGGCAGATTGTGCCCCCGACCACCCCCACCCCCACCCTTCCCCCTCCCTTTTCAAGCCGGATTGGCGATTATGGCCACACGTTTTGTATACACGTTAAGATTACCTATTCTAATGTAGAAAATATTATGTCATCGCGCCTTTTCATGTTACTAAAAGTAGGCCTATTATTGTTTCCACTGAAAAGCATACGTACCTGCAATTTGGATGAATACCGCAGAAATATGAAATTTGAGTAGAAACTTTCCCTGGTGATACACATGCATTAAGTTCTTGTAAAACGCAGTCATCGAAAGTCTGTTTCAGTGGATGGAAAATATAATTGTAAGCGGTAGTTGTTGTAAACACGACAATAATTCTTAAGACAAAATTGGTTGGTTGTCAGTAGCTATTTTGCGAGCCGCCTAAAAATGCAGTTGTTGTCAATTAAAATAACATGAAATAACATGTTTCACCACTTCCTTTACAGTAATTGACCAAATGCCTGGCAGAATTGTTTTGGAATCGTCTGATTGCTTTGAAGCACCAAGTGGAATGTCCCTTAAGATCTCCTGATCGTACGCCTCTGGATTTCTGCTTGTGGGGCTATCTGAAATCAAAGGTTTTCACAAGTCCTCCAGCAGACGTTGATGAAATCCAGAGACATATAACTTAAGTGCATAAAGTTGATATCCTCAGGCAGGACAGACTTCTGATAATACGTGGTGCAAACGCCATGTTGAGGAGGGCTGAAATCTGCCATGTGAAAGACTAAGAATGACAATTACTGTAAATAAAGCGAACATACATGTGATGTTCATGGTGCTTTGATGTTAATTGACTTTGCGCAACTGGATTTTTACTTGGCTCACAAAGTAGCCACAGAGTCCTTATTAATGGTAACACGCAAGTGATTTTACACTTGTAGGAGGACAAGATGTTTTTTCAGCAATCAACTATAGCATTTTGATCAAATGGTCGGATTTTTCAAACTCTTTACTTAATTTGTTACAGTGAGAGGCTCTGAAATGAATAAGAAATGTGAATTTCAAAAAATTCGTTAACTTTTAGCATGCGATTTAGTACAGCAACTCACTCACATGTTACTGTTCCACAACACTGTATTTAGTTATAATTATAGGGCTTTTTGCCTAAATTTTATTTTTCCCACATTTTTGGTACTTTGATCATGTATACCATCAACGCTTGCGCATATTTTTATTTTTATTGCAACAATTTCTATTGTCCTGACTGTGATCCTCTCATACCAATTCTCGCGATTCACAATACAATGCGCCGCCAACGGTTGCTCTTGCTAGTCTAATTTTTGACCTTCAGGGTCGATAATTATTGTCTTCCTAGCCGCCATTGGATTTTTACGCGAGTGTGATAATAATAATGCGGAAGACAGCTC
The DNA here is from genome assembly GCF_039555335.1 of Amphiura filiformis. Taxonomy (NCBI): domain Eukaryota; kingdom Metazoa; phylum Echinodermata; class Ophiuroidea; order Amphilepidida; family Amphiuridae; genus Amphiura; species Amphiura filiformis. The sequence continues at coordinate 18,797,089 of NC_092629.1, forward strand.
CACGAAGGATTCCGTGTGATCAATAGTGTACATTCGCGTGTACGTTACACTGTAACATAATTATATTGACATTTAAACGCTGTAATTTCGCTGCCATGGTGAATTATCACAATCAGATTGCATCAACTAGGCCAGTTGCAGCCGAACCTGGTGCAGACGTATCCGCACTTCGATTGTAACATCTACCGATTACCTGTGCATCTTCCCAAATTCCATTGGGTGAATGACATGTTGATGTGTTGTATTCGTATTACGCGGGCGATTTGGATGTCGATATTTTCCCATGATGCACTGCGTATTTTGTCCTTTCCCCAGCTACCGCTGGAGGCGCATCGTATTCTGAATCAACAAAATAATGATATTTTGTTTGTTTCATTTTGGAGATAATTTTGATTCTTGCTTCTACCTTATGTGCTCGTCTCTCACGATTTTCACACCATTTGTGCATGCTTGTCGTTAAGATCTATTTTTGATGAATTTCAAAGACTGTTCCTTTCCACATCTGTTAATGGATACATTTGTTCTTTCACAATTATCAAGTGAACATACTCAGATTACCTTATACCAAAAAATAATTCTTGCAAACTGCTTTGGTACTACTGCTTCTTTTTATTACACGTTCCTTAAATATTCAATTAATAACTGTTGTATGTTTTGAAAGACAAAGGTCATCAAAGTCATGCTTGAGCGGAGATATAGATAAATAATAGTTTCGGGAACATATTGACTGTCCCTCGTACCAGTCAGATTGTCTTACAATATTATTAAATTTAAGCATTTCTAAGCCTCTATAATTCTGTGTATTTTTATGATTTTGTTAAAAATATGTGTACAGATCTTTTGAATCACCCTGTTGAATATTGACCTGTGCTTGACGACAACACCTTCAATCAGGGGCCACGCAGAAATTACCATCTCAATCTTGCTGTTTTTAAATGTCTTTCTGGGCTGGTCCCAAATGCTCTGTGCAATCATTTTTCACTTGTAGGGAATTCACACACTCTCAATACTCGCTCGAGTGCTCAAGGGAAAATTAGACCCATTAGGCCTTTTCTTGAATATGGCAGGCGCTCATTTCAATATAGGGGGCTCTTGCTTGGAATCAACTCCACAATTCAATCATTTCTCCGTTACCAACCAGTACTGGTGTTTTTAAATCAAGATTCTATCCAAAATAGTAGGTTTATAAATTTCTCTTGCCACCAAACATTGGTTTAAAATTTAGGCTCTTTGTTGAGTATTTTTAAATAATAGGCATTGCAATGATTGTTACAGGATCAACTTTTGCCAAATTTCTTTTGTTTAAATTTTTGCTGTTTGATTATTGTGTTCTATCCTTCATTTTGTAGCCACTAAGTTTTTATCCATTTCCTTTGATTATTTGAATGTAGTTTGTTGTTTTTGAAATCCTGATTTAAATTATTATGCTGGCATGATGTTTTATCATTTTAAAATTTAAATTCTCATAGTGCAATAAGAAATAATAATAATATGAATTTTGTCAATGTATTTGAAAATGTAGTCTAATTAATGCAATATAGTGTGTGCTATGTATTATTTTTACCTATCTTTTAATATTATTGTTGTACCCAAATAATTTTGGTAATTCATGTAATTTAAGTTAATATAGTAAATTATTCTAAGTGTTTTGTAATTATTTATTTGTATTTTTAGTATGTAATAACTGGGCCTATATGGAAGAACAGGGGAATACTTAAATTTTCCCCTGAATATGGACCCAGTATAAAGAAGAAATAAACAAACAAACAAACAAACGCTCGGCAATGGTTTGCAACAGTGATTAAAAAATTAATTTGTACATAAATAAATCGCATTTATTTATTTGTGTATATACTCAGAATGTTTCGAGAATTTAATATTAACTCTGTTTAAATGACAAAATATCAGCCGTACCATATTAAAATGTTCAGGGCGGATCCTAGCATTCAGTTGCTTTAAATGTCTGTCAGGAATTTGCCCATCTCCAAATCGTATAAAGTAGTACGTAGATACCATTCTTGCCAGCGGATCTCGTATAATACTCATATAAACTGGGTGTTTTGATCTAATAAGAAAAAAACACCAAAAAAAAAAAAACACATTTTGTTATACATTGTAAAGGGAGGTGCAAGAATTATTCTATTTAAGTTTGGCAGAATCCCCAAAAGTGATTACGCCCCTTTATTAAAAGCAATATGCATTGGGTATGTATGGCTTTAGCGTAGTGTACGCGATGGATGTGGTATTAAATAAAAGGCACTAAATTTAATGCCCACGTGACCCATGGGCGCCGCCATACCAAGACCAACAAACAAGTGATCAGTAGATGTGATACAATGCTAAGAGATAGAAATTTTGCAGACAAATGCCATCAAAATTGCTGAAAATTTAATATGCAAAATAATTATACATGGGGGATTCTGTTTTTAGTAAGTTTTGAAAGTTTTGATTGACGGAAAAAAAGTTATCGACGGAAACTCTTACAATAATCTAGAAAGTTGCAAAAAAATGACAAATTTGCTAGAAAATTTGGACATGTATCCGCGTTTCCAATTGAAATACACAGGAAGACCACCCGCTGTGGCAAAGGTCACTTTTCCAGACATCCTGTCTAGACGCTGTAATGTCAGCGCCCATCTGGTCACGTGGGCATTAAATTAAATGCCTTTATTTAAATGCCCTAAGACGACTGAGTAGGCTCCAATATGTATCTTTAAAGTATATTTCGATTCAACACTTTCACATTTTCTTCACTGTCTTTAACCTTCCAACATTGTTTTTGAGCCCATCCAATCCTTTCATCAACCCATCCGAATACTTCACAGAGCCGCTGGCTGGCCCTGAAATGCGAAACGAGAAAAACTGTTGTTCTTACCGTTCAATCGGCATAAAACGAAAATGACCGTGGATAACAGCAGGTAGGGAACTCGTGTTCTGGACAAGCTGTAGGATACCTCCCTTAGTAAGAATCAGCCTCTATAATAAAAATAAAAAAGTACACTTCCAGAAAGCAGGGATATGAAACCCTTTTGTTGCAACGTATCTTACTCCGGGGTATCTTAGAAGCTTTAGAGTAAAGCTGCACTATAAAAGTTTTTGCTGAGGTGAAAGTCATCATAGTTTTTTGTTTCTTTTTTCAATGTTTTGTTTTCGCATGATAAAGCAAATGTCCTCTTGGGTAATCTATCACTTTTTGTCCCTCTGGGGAAAAGCTAATTTCAGTGTTGCCAGACGAACAACATGCAACACCGAACAAAGTATGGATGTCACAATCCTGGGTCACAATTAGCGTTCACTTGATGAATTATCTTAATCCGCCCAGCATATTACCTTTCCGCTTGTCCCCAATTCATATTGTGTGTACTGTGCACTATACTGCGCCAATAAAGTATCCTTACAATAGGAAAAATAATCACAATTTCAAAACTGAACAATATTGGGGTAAATTTGTTTTTTTAATAGATGCACTAGCTAATCTTGCACATTATGACACCACATTGAATCCAATGTGACCTCAAGAAGTAAAGTTACAAGCAATTGAATAGACGAAGGTCCAGTTTTAAAAGTGACAAACTGGCCTATACAAGGCGTACAAAGATTCCAACAAGCGCAACAAAGACACAACACAGTTTCTTCAATGAGGCGTTATTTAAAGCAGTTTTTATTTCAGTTTTTACTTCTCTGTACTTTCATTTTATTTGTCAGTTCTTTTGTTTCAATTTTCTTTTGTTCCTTTTGTTTTAAATTAAAGCCAAACGTATAAATTAGTCATTCACCACTCTCAAACCAGATGTCTAGTCTGTGGAGTTTTGAATATGCCAGTTTGTCACTTTTAAAACTGTACCTTCGTCTAATCAAATGCTTGTAACTTTGATTCTTGAAGTCACATTGGTTTCAATGTGGTGTCATAATATGCAGGATTAAATAGTGCATCAATTAAAAAACAAATTTACCCCAATATGTGTACGTCCATATCAAAACGATGCACTTGTCGGCTGCTACATGTGTCTCATTTCACATAATAGCTAGGAATAAATACCAGACTCATCTCTGAAATGGAGGTCACTTCAAATCATCCCAATCACATGGTTTTAGAATTCCTTAACCATGTAACGTTTGATATGGACGTACACATATTGTTCAGTTTGGAAATCATCAGTTGTCATGTTTACTGACAAACCTTCTGCCTCTCAATGTAACATTAAATCATATTGAAACAATTTAGAGATTGCATCTTTTCACAACGTTATCTACAAATTAGGTCAATCTTGCGTTTCTTTTTCGTGTGGCAGTCATAATCACTGAAAACTGATTGTTCTGCATCACGGTTGTTTGATGTGATCATTTATTAATATTTCTAACAAATTCTAGACCTGAATTCAATTCTAGACCTGAATAATACCAAACAGCACACTAATAAACTGTATATATACATACATTTTGTAGCAATTGTTAACACAGATTTTCGTTTTTATATCAAAGTATTCATCTTTTCAACTTTTTTGTGATTATTTTAATTTTATAAACGGTGCATTTCTGTGCAAATTGAGGGCGCTATTTACATACATTTTAATCTTAATTATCCAAATAATATGAGTTTTACATGTCCCTTACATTTCATGATAAAAAGTTTTTTGAAAATTCCCCTGTCATTTGTTAGTCTGTTTGCTGATACTCTAATACCATTTTACAAGTGTCTACCCCTTGTAAAGATACACACAAGATTTTAGATATATAGCGCCATCATAGTTAAAGTTTTCTTAATAATGAATCAGTTTTACATGCCATCAAACAACCAAATTGCACATTGGAACTTTCTAGCCCTGCGAGGTAAAATTAAAATTTAGAAGAGATTCGGTACTTTTGTAGCAGGTTTTTTATATGACATATACTCAAATTGTCTCTCATTTCGTCGGGTGCATCACATACTGGTCTTTCTTGAATTTTTTACTTTTCTGAGAAGATTGGTATATAGTTCTTTTTTACGGAGCTCTTCTAGTTCAACACATTACAGACCTCAATTTTTCCTAAATAATTAGTTATAAAATATGACATTTTTATCTATCTATGATATTTACAAAGTACGTATTTCACATACTGATCTATCTCGAAAAAACACGCATTTATAGGAAATCGCAACTGAACATCTTCGTATTAAGTTTACCTTTCTATAATTTAATTCGACTATGGATTGTCATGAAAGTGGTTTTAAATTAAAGCATATATACTTAACAGATTTATTTATGTGGAATCTTTCATTATATTTACATATGCAATATTGCTTAAAACTACACGTAAGTTGTAGTTCTGCATGTGAAATAGTTAATTTCCCGATATCGTTTTTAAAGTGCATTTCATACTGGTCTATCTCGATAAGCTTCGAGATAGACCAGTATGTAATGCGTCTAAAGTCTCGTCACCGTTCGCGAAATCGAGATAGCCCCCAAGATAGACCACTTATACGATTTTGGGAAATTAACTATTTCACATACAGAAGTACAACTTCAGTGTAGTTTTAAGCAATATTGCATACGTAAATATAATTCAAGATTCCACTTAAATAAATTTTATGCTTTAATTTAAAACCACTTTCATGAATATCCATAATCTAATTATATTATAGAAAGATAAACTTAATACGAAGATTTTCAATTGCGATTTTCTCGAAATGCGTGTTTTTCGAGATAGACCAGTATGTGATGCGTCCGACGATTAGAATGCCAATGTATCATTCAGGTCAATTAGTGATATGTAGCCAACAAAGGTCGTATACACATCATGTTATCGCATGGAAACGAAAAGTCGAACGTTTCTGATTAGTGAAACATTATATCATGTCACAAAAGCTCTAAGGGACGCACCATTAGATTCTTAGGGGGGCATGAGAGTTTGGGTCAGGCAGAATTTTTTATTTCGCCGCCGAAGGCTGCGGATTTTTTTCCCCTCCGAGAGCACCAAATATTTATACAAAGTTGGGTGGGGGTAATTTTTTTTTACTTATCAGTGAGGCAAACATTTTTTTTTTTCGTCTCACTAGTGGGCAAAGTTTGTTTTTTTTTCGTCTCACTAGTGGGCGAAGTTTTTTTTCAAAAACTCCCATGCCCCCCCCAGGAAATCTAATGGTGCGCCCCTAAATTGGTCAGAATGCCATCTTATATTGGTTAAGAGTTGGACATACCTTATCATCTGAAAGATCCCCGTTTCGTTGTGATATTTTATTTTGCATTATCCAAGTACCAGTCGTTGTTGTAAATTGTTCTTTAAGTAAAGAAACCATTGTTCTGCTTCCGCATTTAGGAACCCGGTTGTAAACAATAAGGTGTCTCTGCATGAGCAAAAATATATCTTAGTTATAACAAGTGTCCAAATGAGATATAATGTAATGTTTGATTCTGTTCAGTTGAATTAATATAAACTAGAAAAGAATTGTTAAATTCTTTGATTTTCGAATTAAACAAAAACAAATTTAATTTTTAAATTCTTTGATTTTTTAAATTAAAAAATTCTCGAGGATATAATGATGCTTGACATTGTAATGCACCAAATTGCTAAAAGTTAGGATTTGGTTAAAATGCCCTTGACGGGAATACGGCAAAGTTCACGCGTACCAACTTATTGGTTTGCTTATTATGCTAATTATTCACATTTACGCTGAAAATGTTCTCGTTTTCTAACATAGATACATAACGATATTTAAAATTGTATGCGCGTGTGAAGGCAATCCATGTCCTAAACCAAGGGTCGCCCCACTTTAAATATCCATGTTTCGTGTATTCTCATGAAGTTTTTACAATTTGTCCATTTGAAACATCTGTCCAACAACGCGAACATGTCATGGGGCTGGCCTCCTTACTGTTTTCTGGGATTTAATTTGAGAAACATTATGATCAGAAATCCCTAAGGTTGTCGATCAGGGTATTGCCCCTTTAATAACATAAATTCAATCATATAACAACAAAAACATCCTTAACAAATAAATGATTCATATAAACAAAATCAATCAAACACATTAACAAAACAATGCAAATGCTTCTAACCTTTCCATTGACCTTAACACCATATTTCGCTCTGCTGGAATTATTGTTCGATTTTTCTGTCTGTGTAGGTGATAAGCTGCTGGCATCATCTAATAATAAACCTTTCTTAACAGTCTTGGGGGATGAAACTGTGTTTGGAAGAAAGATGTAAGGTGTAAATTTTAAGGCTTCTCTTTGCCACAGTTGTTCGATGGCATGTAAATCTGTAGTCATTTTAAAGTAAAGTTGAACAACGATGGCGCTATTTACCTTAATTTTTGTTTGCATCTTGTTTGTAGAGGGTAGACACTTGTATAATGGTGTTAGAACATCAGAAAGAAGACTAACAAATGCCAAGGAAACTTTCAGAAACATTTCTATTATGAAATGTGTGGAATAACTCATATTATTTGGCTAATTTAAAATTTAAATTTGAACATAAATGTACAGTTTTAGAATAAGAATTACCACAAAAAAGCAGAAAAATGTGAATAATTTGATATAGAATGACAATCTATGTTTAAAACAGATAAATCATAATTATATTATGTGCATATTAGTATGATAGCTGTTGGTATTGTCCAGGTCTAGAATTCAACAATAAAATAATGTTTTGTTAGAAAAAAAAATTGCGCATGTCTTCCAAGATTAATGTGCAACGTACAATTTTGTTGGCAGGATATGTGCCTCTATCACATAGTATGTAAAAACAATCGGTTTGAAGTTCCAATCAGCTTAAAGGATGTATAATGGGCGGGAACCTGGTTTGGATTCAAGAGGGAGTGTGCCTGTAACAGACACAGCCACCAGATTTACCATATATTTCAAGTAAATTTATTTGTAGAGAAATTGACCTCTTGATTGAGAAAAAGGCCACTGGTCTTGATGACATCGGTAGCAAAATTTTAAAGTTCTCCAAACCTGCTATTTTAAGTAGCCTTGTGTATATTATGAATTTGTCTTTGAGAACAGGTGTGTTTCCCTATGTATGGAAAGAAGCTGAAGTAGTTCCTCTTCACAAAGGTGGTGATATGTCAATTAACAACTTCAGGCCAATTGCCATCCTTCCTGTTGTGAGCAAAATCATAGAAAAGGCTGTTCATAAACATTTGTATGATTATTTCAATGAAAACAAGCTGATTCAGAAAATCAATCAGGTTTTAGGCCTTTTCATTCTCCTGAAATATGTTTGTTAAATAGTATACATTCTGGTAAAATGATCGGTGTTTCGTTCATAGATTTGCGCAAAGCATTCGACACCGTCATTCACGGCATATTGCTCAGTACACATAAAAATTTGGGTGCTTCTGCCACTGCACATGTGTGGTTCAGTTCATATTTATCGTGCCGCACCCAGTTGCTGTACCCCGTCATTTATTATCATTTGTTCTTGGTTCTCACACTCTCATCTAGGGTCTAAGTGTCCACTTCCTTTGTAAGTTGCTGTAGATCTTAAGTAACTTTATTCTGATCCTGTGCCATATACTGGGGTACCCAAAAAGTTGGTTTTGTTACATTTTCATGTGTAGTGTGGATTACGAAACATTGTCTCCTGAGTATTTCTTTACCTAGAAGGCTCATTAAGGGGGTACTACACCCCTGCCCAATTTTGTGCCTATTTTAGCATTTTTCTCAAAAATTATAGCCCATTGGGGACAAGTAAGATATGCATACTATAGGGACAAGGACTACAACTACTGCACTGGAAATTTTATTTCAGCACAGACAACAGTTGTGGAGTTACAGTCAAAATTGAGGGAAAACCAATATTTGATCAATAAATCAATAACTACTTGCTTTGAGTTGCTGAATTTTCAATACAGTAGTTGTAGTCCTTGCCCCTATAATATACATATCTTACTTGTCACCAATGTGCTATATTTTTTGAGAAAATTGCAAAAATATGTAAAAATTGGCCAGGGGTGTAGTACCTCTTAAGGTCTTAAATTTAAGGTAATTTATTCTTTATTACTCATGTAAAGTGCTGTTTTAAAATCAACTTTCATTATTTGTTCATAACATTTTAAATGAAATGTGCCAAGGGTGGCTGAGGATTAGGGGGAATTAGAGCCATATTATAACATTTGCTGAGGAAGACGCCCTCACTGAATTTTTAAAATTCCTTTTTTTACAAGATTAAATTGCACTTTATTAAACCAATATACCCTGCAAAAATCAAGACTGTAGGTGCTGTAGTTTTCTCAAAATCCGGGATTTTGAATAAAACGCCGGATTCGGCGCTTTATTATTACGATGGAATTATTCGTCGAACGCATACACGATGTTCATAACACACAGTACGTACACGGCGTGCAGTACGGTGATATACACAACAAAGGGTCGTACCACAACATGACCGAAGGAGTGGTACGTATGGGCGCGACATGTGCGCTGGTAGTAAATTCCAATTTTCTTTGCTTTGCCGTAGTTGTTCGGCTCAAAAATAAAAGGGATATATCTGACAGTAAAAGCTAACATTTTATGGCAAAGAAATGCTAATCTATTTTGTTTGAAAATGTTATAATATGGCTTTAAGAGGATTAGGGGGATGGACTGTATAAAGTCTACGCAGAATCATACTTTTTCACTATATCATTTTTAATTTTGTTAATTTTTGTTAGCAAACCTTAATGGAAATATTAATATTTAGTCTCATTTGAAAGGGAAAATGTTGCAGTTAGATATTATTAAATTGATTTTATTCTAACAAGACCCCTAGAGAGAGCATCGGTTGTTCTCTCGCCTTGCACCACTGAGGACTCGGGTTCAAGCCCCGGCGCTGCACAAGAACTTAACCCTTACGAACCGGCTGGCGACTTGAGTCGCCGACGGCACTGCACAGTATATAACGGCTGGCGACTTTAGTCGCCGACAGATTGACCCTACATAGAATCCGTATTTTTGACAGGAAGTTGATGTATCTATGTCTAGAAACGCTGGTGAGGTCAACTTTGGAATATGTGTTTTCTAATCATCAAAAAATCCGACTTACTTTACATTACAAAATACCTTCAAAAATTGGAATAAAATTGTTATTTTCCAAATCGGACTTCTAGTGCGAAAAAGCATGGTCATGGGTGATTACGTAACGATGAGTGCACCGCATGGTTGCTGAAAAGAGGAATTTTACACTCGATTTAGGGATTGTGAATCGATGAAATGCCAATGATCTTTCTAGGTCAAAACTGTTGTGGCGCGTATTTCAGCTTGTGCAATTCTTCGGGATATCATTTAATTTATTTCTGCAAATTACTACTAAATTTGATACATCCGAATCTGACAATGAGTAAGCGAAAGCATTTTTCTGTGGAAGATGCTCTGCAAGAAATTCAAGCTGATAATGCAGTTTAATTTGTACATATCAAATGAAACAAAAAATTATCCCTGCTGCTGAAATGGAATCGCCCTCGTGATGTCACGCGATGTTTCCATGGGAAGCCAATTGGGTGCCTTGTTTGGTATCAGACGGGCCAATCACAGGCAGCCTTGCTTAGAGCCGTCGGTGGCCATTTTGTTAGCTAAGGCCATTCTCTGTCAGTTTTTCAGCAAGAACGGATGCAGAAATTTTGTATTCAACTATAAGACAATGAATAGGCCGTCACAGCTTACAAAAAAGTGGGTAGTGGTGAAGCCAACGGATGTGGACACAAAACACATCAAGGATACCTCGAATATGAACAACTGGAAAGAAAAAAAGCAAGTAAGCTTACAGTTTACACCACATCACATCACATGAAATGAATTGTGACGGTACAATGAACAGTCTGGAGTTGTTTGTATAACATGTATAACTCGATAAAACTTTCGTGGTCGATTGTCTAAACAGTGATCTGAGGAAGTCATGCATGTACGAGTACTATTGATTGGGATTGCCGGACTGGTGGTATGGAATAATTCTAATGTGTGGAAATATTGTAGGCGATATCTTAGCGCTATTGCATTTGTCAGAAGAGAGACTTTATTTATCCTATGCTTGTAAGCGGTGGCAACAGCCGATGTCCAAATAGAGTATTGTATTTTGCGTCAACAGTGAATAACACGGTGAGAAATTTGCTTTCAAAATTGTCAAACATGGTCGTCTACATGTATAGGCCTACATGTATGTACATTACTAACATAGGCTACTGAATCACGGCAGTATATAGCGGGGGGGGGGGGGGGTCACTGGGTTATCAGGGGTTTTTGACCTCATAAATAATTATAAATCATGCAGGTAGGAGAATGGAAAATGCTTGAAATTAAGGGAAAGCAAAGTCGAACCATTTCTATGTTCATCATAATTATATTAGGCAGTCTGAAGGAACACAATCTATTTCTGTTCTGGTTTGAAATTGAAAGTTGTATAACAACACGGTTCAAAATTTTTGTTCTGAATTGGAAAATCTCTCTTGGTATTTAATAGCCATATGAGTGAATTTAGCACATGTTATCATCATGGGATGGACACGTGATGCTTTGTTGGTAAAATTATAATAGGCCTAGTCATATGAGTGAATTTAATTGTCAATTTCAATATTTTGGCAACATGGTTCAAACATTTTGTTCTGAATTGGAAAATCAGTGTCTTTGTATAATAATAACCATATGAGTGATTTTAATTTCAATCCGTTTAGCGCAATCATGATGGGCGTAGACACGTGATGCTCTCTCTGGGTAAAATTATAATAATAGTCATAATATGAGTGAATTTTATGGTCAATTTATCGCAATCATCATCATGCCCGTAGACGCGTGATTCTCTCTCTTGGTATATAAAAGCCATGTGAGTGAATTTAATTGTCAATTTCAAACTTTTATACGCAAGCATCATGACGTGGACACATGATGCTCTAATTTTGGAAGCCATCCGGGTTTTCTATTTGGATAAAACGAATCACAACAAAAAAGAGTAACTTCAACGCTATCGTCTATGTCGTCTATGAAAAACAAAATGGCCTTTAAAAATAAATAGATAAATAAATAAATTTTAAAATATGAATAACAAATGGGTTTAAATATGTGTTTTTGACCTTTATTACAAGTTCAATCCAAGGTTGTCGGAGTTCAAATAGATTAATAAAGGAGTTGAATTGTGGAATATATTGGATGTCATTTATAGACAGGCATGAATTATACACAAAGTAAAAGGGCTTTTGCTGGCAGAATTTGCTTCCCTTTTTTCTGTCTTTTAATTCACTGCAGGTCATGTGGTTACTTCGAGACAGGTGGTAGAAGGGGGACATCTTGCGGGATCTGCAACAGAAAGCCCGTAATTACCATGCCTATGACAGTGGATGGAGTATATTTTGAATTGTAACCTGGCTCTATGGGGAGGAACGATCTTTGTTAGAGCACAAGCATGATGGAAACGGTAACTTCTCTAATGGTGAAAATTTTTATTGTGTATAACGGCTAACTACATTTAGAGCATGTACAGATAATGAAGAATCTTCATCTACATTAGATACATTGTATCCTTCAAATGGAGTATTGTTGCACCTCAATATGGCGAGGAGGCGAACCAAAATGCTAGTTGTGAACGGGAAGATTATATATTATACAGTTCTTCACGCGAGTAAAAAATAGCATAAGCAATTATGGAAGCTGTATGCTAACAAGTCCATGTCAAAAATGCTTCTACGAATGGAGCTGCAATAAAGGATAGAAGAAGATCATTCCATAGCTTGATGGAAATGCCAATATTTATTTTGTACCACTGATTGGGCTTATATTATTCTTGGGCAATATGTCCATGTCAAATAATACAAGAAACAGATGAAGGAAGCGGTAGCAAGAAAGGATAGAGGAAGATCATTCCATAGCTTGATGGAAATGCCAAAATTTATTTTGTACCACTGATTGGGCTTATATTATTCTTGGGCAATATGTCCATGTCAAATAATAGAAGAAACAGATGAAGGAAGCGGTTGCAGGAAACTGCAGAATTATCTTGGTGTCATCAATGGACCATTTTAGTGATAAAATGTCAAAAATGCTTCTACGAATGGAGCTGCAATAAAGAGGAAGATCATTCCATAGCTTGATGGAAATGTCAAAATTTATTTTGTACCACTGATTGGGCATATATTAGTCTTGGGCAATATGTCCATGTCAAATAATACAAGAAACAGATGAAGGAAGCGGTTGCAGGAAACTGCAGAATTATCTTGGTGTCATCAATGGATCATTTTAGTGATAAAATGTCATACATTAAATGCTGAAGCGATCTGAAGGCAATTGAGTGGATTTATCTCGGAGGAGCTAATTAACCAAACTCGTTGCTGCATGAATTATCTTTTAGGTGTCATAGCACATCCGACAACTTGACTTTTGCTAGTTGGAGAAATAACGGCAAACTTTTGCTAGTTGGAGAAATAACCCCAAATTCTATGGGGTAGAATTCAAATTGAAGTGAAATATCGGTCATCATATCAAACTTTTATAGATGGTCATATTAATAAATCAAGGGAAATTTGTGTATTTGCAGGTAGGGGTGCGCAGGTGCAGAGTCCGAATAAAATTTATTTACTGGGGGAAAAATTATTCATCAATTAAATTATTGCAAATTGGCAATGTTTTCAATCAAATTACCTTTTACACTATACGTTTTGTCACCTAACTATTCTCCGACACATGTTGGGGGTAGTCTGTTAACATAGGCAGAAGGAAATGCATATAATATATTACCTATTGTTAATGGCTAGTCGAGCGGTTATTGCCAAATTTGGTAAAACAAACCTGCATTGTATAAGGCAAATAATTTTTCTGTATCTATCAAACAAAGACTGGATCTTCATTATCATCAAGTTAAACATGTGTGTTGATTAAATGTTGTAATAATTGTATCTATCAAACAAAGAGAATAATTTGTCATTAATTGAATTACAGTATCATCTATTATAGCATACTTATAATTTCACCGCCTCGTAAGTTTCGCTTATAGACTGTAGGTAGTTACTAACAGAGGCATAAGGATATGCATATAACATATTACATATAGTTAATGGCTACATTGAGTAGAGTGATTATTATGAAATTATAAAAACAAATTCATGGTAAATGATTTCCTATTCGTATCTATCAAACGAAGTCCAGAACTCTTGTACATTATTATTATGTTTTCATGGTTCTAGTATATTAAGGTGTGTATATGAGTTCTATCATGCGTATTTTTATGTATACTATTTTTGTTCAGCATGTAGGCCCTATTTTAAGATTCTGTGCAGCGCCGCGCCTTGAGGATGTTTTTTACATCGTGGGGCGCTTTATAAATCCCATGTATTATTATTATTATTATTATTTCTTCGTTCCAATTACGGCAAATTAACCTTTAAAATTGCAGTTAAATTAAACACCTTTTGTCCCAGTAGATATTCACTGATAGACCAGGGGTAGTCATTTAAAGAAGCAAAAAGAATTTCATATAACATAATTAATTAAAAATTCAGAAGGAAGGAAATTCAAATAATTCAAAACAATCCTTTTGAAGTTATAATAGTCAGTGGGTTTTGTTGTTTTTCTTTTCGGGGTTTTCTCGTACGTGAATGTACCAGATGGCCAAAACAAAGCATTGGCAGGCATTCTTTTCCACTAGTACTGCATAAGAATGCTCACTAGGTAGGACTGTTGATCCAATCAGTCAAGTTAAATCCTAAACTTTTTAGCACCAACATTCGTCACCACCAACAATGGCAGGTTTATAAGTTGGGACAAACTATTTTAAGAACACTATAATGGAGATCACAAACAAGGAAGGAACGACAGCCAAGAGCTCGCCTTATTTGTAAAGCATAAAAATCTCGAGGGGGGGGGGGTGGTTTGGCAATTTCCTTGCATGTGATGACAAGGAACTTGGGTGGTAGTTTTTGGATCATTTTTCTAAAATGATCGATTTAATGTACAGAATTATACATGTACTACATTAATAAATTCGATTTAGTAGTTCCAATATCCGGAGGTATCTACCTACTGGGTATTTGGCATGGGTATATTTACCGATGTCCACTATGTAATCTGAATATGAATATAATAGGAAAATGAGAAAGGTATCAGCCATTTAATTTCTTTTGACGCGCTAGATGACTGCCTAGCGAATTCATGTAAGTCCGCGGCATTTTATATTCTCTCCATTGGTATTATGGAGCTTTTTATTTCCTCCTCCGAGGAGATATCGTGTAGAGGATTGCCTAGCGAAATATTTGTCCATTGGTATATGGAGCTTTTCCTCCTCGATAAGGAGTTGATCGCTAGATGAGTGCCTCAGCAAAATAGTTCCCAGTGTGTTAAGGGGAACTCTTGGGTTATAGGCGCAACAAGCTTCCCAGTAATTGTTGGGAGGCTCGGTCGGGTATTTACTCCGTTCGAAAAAGTTGTCCAGAAATCATTATTATTTGGCTGATTCCAGGAATTTTCTAAAAACATTGCTTGAATAAATTATGCGTTCTTTCTGAATGGCTGACCAGAGGCCCAAATTTTGGCGTATGTGTTTTCGTCATTTCAGTGTCTGGGGATAATGCAGTTTAATTTGTACATATCAAATGAAACAAAAAATTATCCCTGCTGCTGAAATGGAATCGCCCTCGTGATGTCACGCGATGTTTCCATGGGAAGCCAATTGGGTGCCTTGTTTGGTATCAGACGGGCCAATCACAGGCAGCCTTGCTTAGAGCCGTCGGTGGCCATTTTGTTAGCTAAGGCCATTCTCTGTCAGTTTTTCAGCAAGAACGGATGCAGAAATTTTTTATCCCACCCACCACTCCCCATATGTCATAATTGATATCTGTTTAAAATTGATTTCAAGAGTTTGATAGTGTGTCATAAAATTTGAGTCTCGCAGTAGTGAGACAAGTACATATAAAGTGTCGGTCTTCAAATTAAAAGGTAATGAGGAATGAGATGAAATACGAAAGAGAAAGGAAAATATATTCGATTGAGAGTTCTTTGAATTTGAATAATATTCTAATTACATTGAGGTTTTTGAGTTACATAGGAGTATGACTATTGTATACGGGTGTGAGAGTGTGCGTGGGTAGATCACTTTAGGTTCAATTTCTATCTCAGCAACACATTCTATTCTGTTGCGCAGTTGTATTTTCTGAAATTCTATTTGTATATGTGTGTTCACTCTAGTGTGTCTTCAGAAGCATTAACAAAATCGATACAATTGGTACCACTTTCAGTCTTAGGTGGTAATGCCCTTCAGTCTTAGGTCGAGTAATTTTATTTATAGCAGGAAGGAAGGAATTAACACCAGGTTGGCATGGGATAGCTAGACAGGGGCCAAGTACTATGCCCTCAGATTTTTCTTGTTCATCAAAGTATAAATAAAATGAAATATTGGGTTCAAGTTTTTATGAGGTTGCGCAGCCGGCTGGTTATCGCGTTAATTTCTGTTAAAGGCTGCCTTTTGTATTAGACATGATATCCTAGTTATGTATTCGAATTCATAAATGTGCAGAGCATGGCACTGTGTTTGCTTGGCGTTGGCAGCGAAAAATAATGGGTTTTGCAATTAACTCCTTCAACATGTTCAAACAAAAAATCGGGTTAATGGTCCACTGTGGTGAAGAGGCCTCGACCGTAAAATTCAGAGGCTCTTCAAATAATCGCAAACGTGGATCTTGCGGTATTTATTATGTATGTATGTATTATTCACTGAGCGTGTTTGTAGAGAGCCAGCTTATCAGTTAGGCGCTTATCACCGTAGAAGTACTTCAAGATCATTTGCCAGTGCAGTGTGGTATTTCCGTGATAAACCACTACAAGCACGCTCGCAATATCATTATGCATTTAAAGTGCATTTTGGTCAATCATACATAGTAATGTTATTCTAATTTAATTATATTGATTTAATTGTTACTGCCTAAATGTATTGAGATTTATTTATATACCAATCACTCTTGTTTACATTTAATTTTATTACTTTGTTGAGCTATTAGTATCACTTGTATATTGATGTTGATGATTGATGAAAATGAAATATGAATGAATGAATTTACTAGCAAAGGAAATGAGGGGATCAGAAATAGCTTATTCCATGGTACAGGGTACGGATGTTAACAAGTAGTCCTTGTGGCAGTTTTGGATCATTTTTCTAAAATGATCGATTTAATGTACAGAATTATACATGTACTACATTAATAAATTCGATTTAGTAGTTCCAATATCCGGAGGTATCTACCTACTGGGTATTTGGCATGGGTATATTTACCGATGTCCACTATGTAATCTGAATATGAATATAATAGGAAAATGAGAAAGGTATCAGCCATTTAATTTCTTTTGACGCGCTAGATGACTGCCTAGCGAATTCATGTAAGTCCGCGGCATTTTATATTCTCTCCATTGGTATTATGGAGCTTTTTATTTCCTCCTCCGAGGAGATATCGTGTAGAGGATTGCCTAGCGAAATATTTGTCCATTGGTATATGGAGCTTTTCCTCCTCGATAAGGAGTTGATCGCTAGATGAGTGCCTAGCAAAATAGTTCCCAGAGTGTTAAGGGGAACTCTTGGGTTATAGGCGCAACAAGCTTCCCAGTAATTGTTGGGAGGCTCGGTCGGGTATTTACTCCGTTCGAAAAAGTTGTCCAGAAATCATTATTATTTGGCTGATTCCAGGAATTTTCTAAAAACATTGCTTGAATAAATTATGCGTTCTTTCTGAATGGCTGACCAGAGGCCCAAATTTTGGCGTATGTGTTTTCGTCATTTCAGTGTCTGGGGATAATGACAGCGGTGAATCGGACTTTGAAGAGATGGAAATGAGTGATGAGGAGGAGGAATATGAATCAAATCGTGGCCGTGCACTTGGATTATCCCGATTCCATGCTCGTTCTCGCAGGTTTTTCTTTGGTTGATATACAACACTTCCTTCCTCCAATGGAATTTGGGGAGTTGCACAGATAATTGGTGGATCTAAGTGCGGATAGGTTTGCGATCTGATTGTGATGATTCACCTTGGCAGCAAAATTACAAACCTCTGAGATCTGGGGAAATGCGCTATATAAACATCGGAATTTGTATTTTATTTATTGTATTTTTTAAAGAAAATGCATGTCACGTGACCACCCTGTTGTCGTTATGCAAGAGTCAGTAATTCGAAGTGTGAAGTTGCGCGATTTCATTGCATACACATTTGTTAAAAATGTTTTGAGCCATTCACCCTAGCATAGTAAGAGTATACATTTTTGGAAAGCTGCTGACTCTAGGAATGTAGAATTACATGTATAAATCGTATAATATATCACAAAATATGCCCTAATCTTTTCATTTTTTTTTTAAATTTCCAAATTCCAATTGGCCTATGTTTATTGGGTAAATTGTACACATTTCAATTATTATGCCTAGTTATTGATATGCTTTAAAAGCATTGTATTACAAAGTACACTGGAATTACATTGTATGAAACATTTTGTAAGGGACAAGGTATGTTAACGATCACTTACAGTTGTGATGCTACGAAAATATCAAATCATGGAATTTTATGTTACACCCTATACATGTATGATGAACCGTATAAACAGGGCCAATTTCCATTCCGAATAAGGGATTGCTTCATGGGATGATGTACATGTAGGAAACATGTTCATGTTTTAAACCTGTGGGGTTTTTTTTCACAGCATATTAGTATGTCGTACATTAAAAATAGCAGAAATTATGTTGCGTTACTATTTAATGACACCCTGTATATTTTAAAGCAGAAATTATGTTGTGTTACTATTTAATGACACCCTGTATAATTTTGTATGGCATAATTCTGGAGTATATTTGGGTATTCATTTGTTAACACATGGCCAAATAATGTGTACGTAAACAGTTATCTAAATTTTTTATATAAATTTGCTACAGGTTTTTGGCACAGGTTTATTTTGTGAAAGCGTCATCAATATACTATTCAAATATATCACTATTATTCCTAAAATCATTCTAGTGAAAAATAAATAGGTAAATTACATAGACAAGTTTTCAAGCACTTATCTTTTTGTTTCACCCTGCATATATTTTGGGCAACCCTGTATATCAATTTGAAACCCAAAAGTTATTATCCCTGTATTATAAGCTATCCGAAAATATATATACTTTTACTATTGTCAGATTTATGCAAACAATGAAGTACAGCACTTTATGACATGTAAAGCGCGCTGCAGACTCCGTATTGTACGTACAATATTGTACATACTATTTATTTTTTCGTGACGTCAAAAAGTATTACACGTGCAATAAATAGTATGTACCGGGAAAAAATATATTTTGCTACAATCATTGGTTGCTTAATTGATACGGAGTTGCCAATTTTCTAAGAGTGATAAATATAGTGAGTGTTCGTGCACGGAATGATGAACTGTACTTGAATTATTATATAATCAATGGGAACCTTTTGAAAGTTAATAATATTAATACTAATATTAATAATATTAAAATTGGAATAATAATATAAATGACACATTCAGTTCTTTTATTTATTTATTTATAGATTTATAGGCGTATTAATAGTAATGCGTTGAGTTTTTTTAAGAAGTAATATCCGCCTTTTTTTCTTTCTTTTTGAAATGACATACGGTACTTGTTACAAAAACAAATCAGCATGGAAAACCTTTTTTTTCGTCAGAGGCAGATATTTGGTCTATTCAGTGTCATAAAGCTACAAAATAGACGATCTTTTAAAATCATTTTTAAATGGCTATTTTTTTCAACCTTATTGTTTGTATTTGTAATGTTCACACAATCTGACAATGTCCCAACTTATACCTAATATGAATCGAGCCATTTAACATGTGCTTGTAGGACAACTATTTTGAATTAAACATGTTAATTGTGATATTTTAATTCCCCTAGAACACCACAGCTAAGCGTCCAAAATTGTAAGTGGGTTTTCTTTTATTTTACCTCATTATTTCGCTAAAATTACTCGAAAACCCTCCTAAAGAGTTGTTGTTACTAATAAACATTTCATAATTTCGGACAAAGAATAGCCAAATAGGTGACCGAATCGTATATTTGCACCAATATTTGACTGAAATCGTATATTAGCATTGCCGCCCCTTCGTGGCTTTATTGCAAGCCAAAGTGCTGCTAAATGAGAAACGAGATTACTTGAAATATAATATTTCAGAGTTTAAAGTGTTTCAACTACACGAAAATATTTCTGAAATATGTCTCTTTGATTGGTTGATTGTCAAGAGGATTACGGCATCCTCAAAGCCTCTTGCTGTAATTCTCTAAAGGTGGGCGTACACGAGGCAATTTCCATTGCAAGGCCCATTACAGAAGTCGTGTTCACACAGTCGGACTTAAATCACTTATTACCGGTCTTAAATTACGTCGGTAATAGTATCGGATATAAGTGGCAGTGTGAATTAGCGTCGGATATAACTATATCCGACGTAATGTACTTTAAATCCGACAATTTGTTCACACAGTCGGACTTAAATTACGTCGGTAATAGTATCGGATATAAGTGGCAGTGTGAATGAGCGTCGGATATAAAAAATTACTATATCCGACGTAATGTGCTCTAAATCCGAAAATTTAAGGCTGAAGATGACCAGGGTTTAGAGCTGTTAAGACCGATCGAAACGTTACGTCCGGTAATAGTAACACCAAAAAAACGTTGACAACGTAAAGAAAGCAGCAAGTTTAAAAAGCCCCCACCTCGGCTCACTTTTTGAAACTTGGTCCCATTTGTAAAAGATACTGATTTAAACTTTGTCATAATTATCAACTTAAAACATTTCCAGAAGTGTTATGGATGTATCTTTAATGTGCCGATGCGATATATATTAAGTTGTTAGCATTCTGGAACGATCAGAAAGGTTATTATGTTGTTCTTGGCCAACATCCTATTATGTTTTGTTTTATAATAATTATAAGGTTCATGGTCAATGATTGAATTAAACGAATAACAAGTAGGCATGTTAATGGCAATGATGCTATCGTTTAAACGTTAAAAACACCGATTTGCTGTTGATATTCAAAATGGGACCAAGTTTCAAAAAGTGAGCCGAGGTGGGGGCTTTTTAAACTTGCTGCTTTCTTTACGTTGTCAACGTTTTTTGGTGGATTTTCTTTCTTTTGATGAATGTAGCCAAGCAGCTCTAAGCTTGGAAAGTCATCGGGTTACGAAGTACTCCATAAAACGAATAAAACGAAAAATAGATGTTTGAAATTATGTTATCATTGATTAATTTTTATGACAGTAAATAATTTAATAAAACTTTATCAGCCGTTTACTTTTAAAACTGGCTGGTTACAGCTACCGCGTGACTGTAATGTTAATAGGGATACATATACATTTTAATATGCTTTAATTATTCAAGGCAACTAAGAAAATGTAAATATGAACAACACATACCCAATGTTGACGATGCCAGCGAGATACAGAGTCAGTCCGATTTAATTCAAATTGAAACTGAGAAATGTGCGTATATGTACCAAGGCTTATACTACGGAAGCGTCTAAGTGCCACGACATAGCAAGATTATTATGTTTTAATGATTGTGGTTTTTGTAGCCCTGCGGGGCAATCTAGTTGGATATCCAAATTTCGCGGTTGATAGTTCTTTGTAGCTCTGCGGGGCAATCTAGTTGGATTACTCTATTAAGCGGCGCTTGTTGGCGTTCTTTCGCGGTTTGTGGTTTTAATTTCACTCATTCTTCATGCCCTACCCTCTATCGGGGTTAATTTATAGTTTAAGCTTGTTGGATAACTATACTTCGCGGTGTGTGGTTCTTTGTAGCCCTGCGGGGCAATCTAGTTGGATATCCAAATTTTGCGGTTGATAGTTATTTAGATTTATAGATCTAGTTGGATTTCCCTATTAAGCGGCAGTTATTGGCGGTCTTTCCACGACTTAGCCCTTTGTAGCCCAGCAGGGCAATCTAGTTGGATATCCAAATTTCGCGGTTGATAGTTATTTTAGATTTATAGATCTAGTTGGATTTCCCTATTAAGCGGCGGTTGTTGGCGGTCTTTCCACGACTTTCCACGACTTGCCACGACTTAGCAAGATAATTATGTTTTAATGATTGCGGTTTTTGTAGCCTTGCGGGGTTGGATCTAGTTGGATATCCACATTTCGCGGTTGATATTTCTTTGTAGCCCTGCGGGGCAATATAGTTGGATTTCCCTATTAAGCGGCGGTTGTTGGCGGTCTCTCGCGGTTTGTAGTTTTAATTTCACTCATTCTTCATGCCCTACCCTCTATCGGGGGTTATTGGATAGCTATACTTAGCGGTGTGTGGTTCTTTGTAGCCCTGCGAGGCAATCTAGTTGGATATCCATATTTCGCGGTTGATTTCCCTATTAAGCGGCGGTTGTTGGCGGTCTTTCGCGGTTTGTGGTTTTGATTCCCCTCATTCTTCATGCCCTACCCTCTATCGGGGGTTAATTTATAGTTTAAACTTGTTGGATAACTACCGTAAAACCCCGTCTACAAGCATATAGAGTGCTTCTTATGAAAGCTACATTAATCCAGGCACCATTATGGAGTTCCAACAAATAAATTACGGATCCAAGCATATGCAAACAAGTATTATTTTAAGACCAATCTATTGTATCGGTATATTTACGCTTGCTTCGAATTAATTTAGCTTTCATAAAAAAACACTATACATGTATATGCTTGTAGACGGGGTTTTACGGCAAACTTCGCGGTGGTTTTTGAAGCCCTGCGGGGTAATCTACCTGAATGTCTCTATTGAGCGGCGGTTGTTGGTGGTCTTTCGCAGTTTGTGGTTATAATTTGTTGGATATCCAAATTTCGCGGTTTGTGGTTCTTTGTAGCCCTGCGGGCCAATCTAGTTGGATATCCCTAGTGAGCGGCGGTTTTTGACATTCTTTCGCGGTTTGTGGTTTTAATTCCTCTAATTTTTCAGGCCCTGGCCTCTATCGGTGGCTAATTTGTCTTTTAAACTGGTTGGATATCCATATTTCCCGGTTTGTGGTTCTTTGTAGCCCTGCGGGGCAATCTAGTTTGACATCCCTATTGAGCGGCGGTTGTTGTTGGTCCTTCGCAGTTTGTGGTTTTAATTTGGTGGATATCCAAATTTCGCAGTTTGTGATTCTTTGTAGCTCTGCGGGCCAATCTAGTTGGATATCCCTAGTGAGCGGCGGTTTTTGGCGTTCTTTCGCGGTTTGTGGTTTTAATTTATCTAATTTTTCAGGCCCTGGCCTCTATCGGTGACTAATTTGTCTTTTAAACTGGTTAGATATCCATATTTCGCGGTTTGTGGTTCTTTGTAGCCCTGCGGGGCAATTTTGTTTGACATCCCTATTGAGCGGCGGTTGTCGGCGGTCTTTCGCGATATGTGGTTTTTAATTTCCCTCATTCTTCAAGCTCTGATCTCTAGGGGGTGGGGGGTAATTTATAGCTTAAGCTTGTTGGATAACCATACTTCTTTGTAGCCCCGCAGGGCAATTTAGGTGGATATCCAAAATTTGCGGTTTGTGGTTCATTGTAACCATGTGGGGCAATCTAGTTTGACATCCCTATTGAGCGGCGGTTGTTGGCGGTTTGGCGGTTTTCCCTCATTCTTCAAGCCCTGCTCTCTATCGGGGGTTCCGTATGTCTGTGGTTTGGACAGTCCCTCTTTTCAATAGGCATTTGGGTATTTTTGCCGCTTTGCTAATTTATCTTTACGTATGACTTCAATGGCCTTCCATATTTGGTTGAAGCATAAATGTTTGTATAATCAAACAATGATTGACTGTAGGATTGGTGTCCCTGTTTGAATTAATGAGTTGTCAAGATATTATATTTTGTGACTCTAAATTAAACATGGTTTAAGATACACTTTGTACCCAGCGAAAAATATCATAGAACAATAGAATAGTGTTTTAATGTTAGGTGTAAATTGCCACGCGTTTTGAACTCGCCACCCAAAAATGGTGGTTTTGTTACGCTTTTCCAAATCGAAACTCGTTCAAATTGTTATATCTCTGCTTAAACAAAAGGTATTGTAGTGTGTTTGGTGTCATTTTGTAGCTAAATGAGTGACCTAACAGACCTCCAAAGGAGAATTGTTTATCAGCTAAGATAGTGAAGTTATAATTTTTTTAGTTCAGAATGGCCGAGGTGGTTGTTGTGGCGGTGGCGGTTGTGGCGGTGGCGGTATGTACAAAGTCTATGAGAAATATAGATTTTGTGTGTGCACGTTGAATCAACTGATCATATCTTTGCATCCATATGGGCTACAGGCATGGTTAAGAGCTCTTGTGAAAGGTTATTAATTATGCTAATTGTTTTTAATCATTTTGAAGTCTTTATGATTGGTTTAGTCTATAAAATACAAACTTTTACGTACAAAACTACCCGTTTTCATATTAAACACTGTAAGCAATGCGGATGTCTTCAAAATCTAAAAGTTGCTGTAAATATTTAATTACTTATCCTATCATAGTCAAAGTATACATTTTCTGAGAGGAAATTTGATGAGGAATCTAAATATGGGCTTACTTTTTCTGTATGGGTTAGGGGTAAAATGTTTCAGTTCAAAATATGTTGAATTGTAAAAAAATTTGAACATATTTTGGGGGTGGAAGCTCTATAGTCCGAAGGTTCTTTATTCCGACGGTTCTTTAGTCCGAAGGTTCTTTAATCCGACGGTTCTTTATTACGAAGGTTCTTTATTCCGACGCTTCTTTATTTCGAAGGTTCTATAGTCCGAATTTTAAAAAAGGTTCCCTAATCCGAATATTAAAAGAGGTTCTTTAATCCGAATTTTAAAAACCGTTCTCTAGTCCGAATATGAAAATAGGCTCTATAGTCCGAATTTTAAAAATGGTTCTATAGTCCGAATATGAAAATAAGATCTATAGTCCGAATTTTAAAAAAGGGTTCTATAGTCCGAAATTGCAAAACGGTTCTGTAGTCCGAAACGGATACCGTGTTCTTTAGTCCGAATTGGTAAAAAGGTTCTATAGTCCGAATTTTTATAATATTAACGTATACTACATTTTGAATACAGAACAAACAAACAAAATGGGAAAGGAAATGAAAAAATATCGAACGAAATGAAGAATGAAACAATGAAGAAATGAAATAAAGAACAAACTAAACGACGAACAAAAGAAGAACATTCGGAAATAGGTATACGAAAGAAAGAAAAAACAATGAAAGACAGAATGAAAACGAACACAAAAATGGACAAGCAATCCCAGGGCCAGCCGCAATCACTGCCAATTGCATGCATGCATGTTACCCGCTCGCATCCTTGATAAAAGGCAGCCAGGATATTTTACACCCCCTTCAAATCGCAAGATAAAATCATACTATTCTGTAAACTAATTTGTTTTAGGCAAAAGCCGCAGTATTTACATGTATCGCAGATTAGCGCTATTAAAACTAGAGCTCAAATACACCGTAGAGTGTTGAGTCTCTTAATTTTTTTACTAGTACATAATATTATAACGGAATGAATAACAGATAAAAATGATGAAAATACCATCAGAATAAAGATAAACGTCAATGTATGCTACGGAAAATATCCAGAAAAAGCAACCATGTTGAACTTAATCGGATATGTATTTAACAATTGATGATTTGACACTGAAACAAATGATGAAAATAAAATTCGGACTATAGAACCCGTTTACCAATTCGGACTAAAGAACACGGTATCCGTTTCGGACTATAGAACCGTTTTGCAATTTCGGACTACAGAAGCTTTTTTAAAATTCGGACTATAGAGCCTATTTCCATATTCGGACTATAGAACCCTTTTTAAAATTCGGACTATAGAGCCTATTTTCATATTCGAAATAGAGAACCGTTTTTAAAATTCGGATTAAAGGACCTCTTTTAATATTCGGATTAGGGAACCTTTTTAAAATTCGGACTATAGAACCTTCGAAATAAAGAAGCGTCGGAATAAAGAACCTCTTTTTAATTTTTTTTCGGACTAAAGAACCTCTTTTAAAATTCGGACTAGCGAATGCTACGAACACATGTTCGGACTAGCGAACCCTCGGACTAAAGAACCTTCGGATTATAGAAGCTTCGGATTATAGAGCAGTCCCCATTTTGGGACACCCTGTATTCTGAGATTACCAAACAGCTGTGATTTTTTTTCTTCCCCAGTCAGTAGGATCCCCCTAACCTCTAACCAAATCAATGTTGTTTACTTTCAGTTTATAACTGCAAGTTAGTAATAAGCAATGCATTAAGTGACCCATTTTTTATTTGGAATTTTTTATTCCACCCTGTATAACTTCAAAGTCACCCTGTACAATGAGTTGAAATGTGTATTTTTTGAATTGCTTATGCCTTCAGCTTTTCAAAAATGTATACTTTTGCTAGTTTAGGGTTGATAGTTGTGTAGATATTCTAATTTGAAACTTGATTGGTGTACAAATTCATAATATTTGTGATGTAACGCTAAGGGTGGCGAGTTCAAAACACACGGCCAAATATAGTCTCGCGGGAGCATCTGTTTATTAGTCTTCTTTATCAGTCTTTTTTTTTTAAACTTGCTGGTCACGGCTACAGTACATGGATACATAGAACTGGTCTCTATCATTGATGATTTTGTATGACACTGTGCAGTGGTGTGTTTTTTTTAAATAGGTTCTTAATATAATAAACAATTTCCCTGAGAATAAAACATCTTGCTTTGATAAAAAAAAAATAATATCACCATAGCACCGGATGTTTAAAATTATGTTATCCTTGATGAACGAAAATTAATTGTTTAATAAAAGATTGTAAAAAAAAAGAAGTTATAATCGGATTTCGAACTCGAGTCCCCGGTATAGGAGTCAAATGCCTTAACCATTAGACCACGGGAGTCGGCTGTGAAATAGCGTGTCGATGTACAATATTTATTATATGAATTGATGTGTCGTCCGAAAAGAACAAAAGAATTGTGAAAAACTTGATTTTTGGCGAATGGGGTTCAGAATTTGTATGTACGGTATTTCAGAAATTGCTAGGGTATAATTGGAAGTGAATCTGAAAAAGTAGTGTGAAGGTGATAACCAGGTAGACCTGTAGAAGTGTCCAAAAATCTGGATCAGTATGATTTGCCACTAATTTTCGCTATGAAATACCGCGTGAAATGGAAGCAAAAACATTTGTTTATTATCAAACAATGATTGACTGTAGGATTGGTGGCCCTTTTTGAATTAATGAGTTGTCAGGATATTACACCTGGGACTGTAAATCACATTTAGCATGGTTTTAGATACATTTTGTACCCAACTAAAAATAACATCGAACAATAGAAGTCAAGTCGTCAGTCGCAACACATAGTGGCGTAGAGTGATTTTCAAAATGTTCCGTTTCACATAGTGGCGTATAGGTTTAGAGCTAGCTATTGTCCTATAATATTTATTCCTCGTTAACTATTAAAGATATAGTTAAATGGTTTGAACCTTAAACTGCAATTACAAATGAAATCGGGTCACTGAGAGATAACAGTGGAGGAGTATCGACTCCGTTACTAGTAGCTTTTCCTTCAAAATCGTTTTGACCAGAAACGTATTTTGTCCTTCACGTACGCCACTATGTGTTGCGACCGACGAAGTGTTTTAATGTTAGGTGTAAATATAGTCTCGCGGGAGCATCTGTTATTAGTCTCCTTTATCAGTCTTTTTTTTAAAACTTGCTGGTCACGGCTACCGCGTGACTCTAATTGGGTGTAAATATAGTCTCGCGGGAGCATCTGTTATTAGTCTCCTTTATCAGTCTTTTTTTTTTAAACTTGCTGGTCACGGCTACCGCGTGACTCTAATTACGTGTGGACATGCAGCACTATTGGGCTGTCGGATATAACTGACTATATCACTCGAGCAAAATGTTAAGCAGAGTCATAGGCGTAGATCCGGGGGGATTAAACCCCAATATTTTGCCGGGGGATGGTCCACACAATCACCCCCCCCATGTTGGCGCCTGATAATGGGTTTCTGACCAAATTAACTTCATACTTGCCCATTTTGCCCCCTCAAAATAGCAAAATAGCACAAAGTAGATGGAGATGACATTTATTAAGCCATAAGCATGATAATAGAAAGACATGTAATTGGATTTTATAAGATGATTAGGGGGGTCCCAAATATACGGAAAGAAAAATAGGGGTGTCATAAAATATTTTTGATGACCAAAATGTAGGGAGTCACAACACAACATGACTACAGATAGTGTGTTTATTTTATTCCAAAAGACTGATGCGTGTTGGGGGGTGCAAACGGTGGGGGGGGTCATAAAATCTTTGCTGCCGAAATAGGGGAGGTCGCAATTTTATTGAAGCCGACTTTTTGTAAATTTGGGACCCAAAAAAAAAAAAAAAAATAGCATGATGATGGGAGTCATTGTTATTTTTTATTTTTGTAATTTTTTCAAAGATCTCCACCATGTAGGGCCTACATGTATTAAATGCGATATAGAGCTAAGTCTACTTTAAAATGGGACTACTTTGTCAAACTAAAATAATAATAATAACAATAATAATAATAATAATAATAATAATAATAATAATAATAATAATAATAATAGAACCTACATAAATACAAAATTGGTCTGAATTTTTCTTACATGACATACCTACCGCACTGTCTGTAATTTTTTCTAAAGAGGGGCGTTTATTGAAAGTGAATTTTCAGTGAATTTTCAGCGGGAGAGCGTGGCGCAATGGTTAGGGTACTTGCCTTTAGTGCATGAGGTCCCGGGTTCAATTCCCGGCGGTGGCGATTTGCTGGGATATTGACTTGGAAAAAAAGTCTGAAATTAATTGGCAACATCTGTAGATTAAATTCAGACTTCCGCTCTCCCCATGGTTCATTTAGAATTGGATAAATGAATCATGAAAGTACTCCGTCCTTCGGAGGGGACGTTAAGCCGTCGGTCCCGTGTGCAGAGAGACATACCTGTACATGTATTTCGCAGCCAGTTTCGAAAAGAATAGGGTGTTAACCCCTGACTGTTCCTAACCCGCCCGGTGTTCAAATGGACCCCAATGGAAATAAGCTTCAATAGAGGCTTTCTTGGGTTATCCAGGGTTATCAAAATCCGAACAAATAATAATAATAATGAAAAAATTTAAAATCGGGTTAAATTTTCTGATGATGCTCATGTAGAAAGGAGGGATTTATGACCGGTAATAGGCTTATCGGACATAGCACGTCGGACATACGCTGGCGAAGTTACGCAATTTATCGGATTAATTACCATAGCAATAGGTGAAAACAATTTTGAACATATAGACTGAATACAATACTGGTCTTTTCAAAGATACTAATCTTACAGGTGCAAGTAATCATCATGATTCACCTATTGCTATGGTAGTTAATCCGATTATTACGTAACTTCGACAGCGTGTAGCGCTATTGCCGACAAATGTGGACGCGCTAAGGGATTAGCGGAAATATTTAATTCGATCGGACATAAGCCTAGATAAAATATTACCGGTAATAAGTGCATGTGTGAACACAGTTTATGTCCGATCGAATTAAATATTTCCGCTAATCCCTTAGCGCGTCCACATTTGTCGGCAATAGCGCTATACGCTGCCTCATTTCAAATGTTTAGTTTTAGTTTTGGTTTTGGTCACGTGGTTTCCTATTGTCCTGCCTAACCACTTGAATCATAAGATATCGAACTCATTGTTTCTACCTATTGTTAAAAACTGAACATTTGTGTCAGTCAGTTTCGGTTTTGGTTTCAGTTTCTTATAAGTGGTGTGAGTCGTAAAATTATTTGATTTGAAGTTACCTACTCTAAGTATACAAAAGAAATGTTTCAATTTCGCAGTGCAATATTCACGAGGAGAGAAATCGAGCATGGTAATCTACATTGAAAGACGTGGTTTACAAAACCGAATAAGCCTAGGCTAATTCACCTGTGAAAAAATATAGACCATCGAAATATTTGCATTCGACATTACAAAAGGGGCCACTATTGTAATTGTACAGACAATGCGGTAGGTATGTCATGTAAGAAAAATGCAAATTCAAAGGTTCCAAAATTCAGACCAATTTTGTATTTATGTAGGTTCTATTATTATTATTATTATTATTATTATTATTATTGTTATTGTTATTGTTATTGTAATTATTATTATTTTAGTTTGACAAAGTAGTCCCATTTTACAGATATCATATATCGCATTTTATACATGTAGGCCCTACATGGTGGACATCTTCACTTTGAAAAAAATGACAAAAAAAAAACACCAATGACTCCCATCATCATGCTATTTTTTTCTTGGGGGTCCCAAGTTTACAAAAAAGTCGGCTTCAATAAAATTGCGACCTCCCCTATTTCGTCAGCAAAAATTGTATGACCCCGTTTGCAACATCCCCCTCCCCCACAGGCATCAGTCTTTTGGAATAAAATAACCACACTATCTGTAGTCATGTTGTGTTGTGACTCCCAACATTTTGGTCATCAAAAATATTTTATGACACCCTCTATTTTTCTTCCGTTTGGGACCCCCCTAATCATCTTATAAAATCCAATTACATGCCTTTCTGTTATCATGCTTATGGCTTAATAAATGTCATCTCCATCTACTTCCAGGGCCATACTGCCCCCCCCACTGAGCCCTCTGGAGGGTTTACATTTGCTACCCCCCTAGAAACTCGTGTAGGTCATCCCAATAAGGATGGTCAATTGCTCCTGCGCCTGAACTTTTTACCCGATCATGGAGGGTGCGATGGAGAGTTTTCAGTGCCTTTATCTTAGCATGTATCTGCTCCCCCGACCGTATGGGGAATCCCCCCTTGTCATGTAATAGCGTGGCTATCTCCTCCCAAAGCTTTTTTTTATCCCAGAGATACTTTCCGTGTCTCTCCCAAATTTTGAGGATAGCCAATGTTCCCTTGTCATTCCATTTGACCCCTCTATTGCGTTTATTTATATGAATATTTGGGGCAAAAAATGGGCAAATATGAGGTTAATTTGGTCAGAAACCCATTATCAGGCGTCAACATTGGGGGGTGATTGTATGGACCATCCCCCCCTGGCAAAATATTGGGGGGGACCCCCCGCCCCCCGGGATCTACGCCTATGACTCTGCTAAAAATTTTGCGCGAGTGATATACTCACAGTTATATCCGACAGCCCCATGTCCACACGTAATAGAGAGCTTGCGGAATGAAGTTACTTTAACTTTAACTTTAACGTCTAGAGGATTATAGAGGATTATGTATTCAAAACCACTCTGCCATTAAAGCCGCTTGAAGTTAAAGTTAACGCGAGAATCTATAGTGTGCCGTAAATTATGATGAAATACGTCATACTTTAGAACAATAGTTTGCCTATTTCCTCATAGACTACATAATTACCACTTATGTATTATCTAGTTAATAGACCAATTATTTGAAATCTAATTTGGTTTGGGTAAAAAACATGCTACATGTTGATGAAAATTACTGATTGAATTCAATCAAAATAAATTTTGTTCCAAACGTCACACTTGATATATAATTTTGTGTGTGCTCATGACGTACACCAAATCAGCTTGCGGAACCAAGTTTTTGGCTTGACTTCAACGCCAAGGGGACTAAGTTCCCGTAAAATGGTCTGGTTTTACTTGAGCCAGCAGTGTACGATACTTCTGGAAGAGTAAAGCAGGTGCATAACATTTTATATATAACATGTCATAGGTTGTGTCTGGTAAGAGAGAGAGAGAGAGAGAGAGGGGTAGGGAGGAGGAGAGGGAGGGCATTGGAAGTGGACAGGAGGTGTTTTGCTGGTAGCCAGGGGGGGCTCCCCGTGGGACATCTTCTCTTCCTTCTTGACCCTTCCCTTTTGGATGCGGGCCGCCGTGATATTTTACGCTTTTAGGCCTTTTTCTGCCATTTTAAGCCCATTTTTGTAAAAACGTTTCCCTTTGAGAATCGGCCCACGCCCTCCTAACAGAAAAACCCTGACAAAATCACTGGGGAGGGGGAAACAGGAGTGCGAGTGGGTAATTATAGGAGGGTCAAGTTTGAGAGAGCGAGTACAGATAGAGGGGAGAAGGAGGGAAAATAAGGAGAATGTAGGGAAGGGGAAACAGGAGGGAAGGGGAGAGAGATTCAGAAGGAGGGAAAGAAATAAAGAATATGTATTTCATTAGGCTTTGCGAAGTAAATTGGAATATGGAATTGACAAAGCTGACGAGCCTTTATTATATATATATATATAGGCCTATAACTATCGTAAGAATATTAATTGAAACGTATAGGGCCTAGCTAGTTTCAAAATAATATGATAAGGAGATTAACGCTGGGTCCCGACATAATCCATGTTGAGTGGTATCGCGAGTTCATTCATGTTTACTCAAACGAAGCTCTTAAGGTAGAGTCTTTTGTCTTGAAGTGGGACTAATAACCACTTGACTAAACAAAAGAGAGACATTTGGATGTAGTTGGTAATAAGCTCTTACACATGCCCTTCTTTTGAACGCACATTGATACACATGTCCCGAGTTTAAGCAACAAGACGCTGTTGGTACAGAAACCAATCTGACGTTCGCGTTGAAGTGAATTTGAGCAAGAAATCGAATCGATATTTTTGAAGTTGCCGTTAAAGTTCCAGTAACTTCATTCCGCAAACTCTCTAATTACTCTTACCGGACGTAACGTTTCGATCGGTCTTAACAGCTCTTAACCCCGGTCATCTTCAGCCTTAAATTTTCGGATTTAAAGCACATTACGTCGGATATAGTAATTTTTTTATATCCGACGCTCATTCACACTGCCACTTATATCCGATACTATTACCGACGTAATTTAAGTCCGACCGTGTGAACAAATTGTCGGATTTAAAGCACATTACGTCGGATATAGTTTTATCCGACGCTAATGCACACTGCCACTTATATCCGATACTATTACCGACGTAATTTAAGACCGGTAATAAGTGATTTAAGTCCGACTGTGTGAACACTTTTGAATTTGCATTTTTCTTACATGACGTACCTACCTAATTGTCTGTAATTTTTTCTAAAGAGGGGCGTTTATTGAAAGTGAATTAAAATCGGGTTAAATTTTCTGATGATGCTCATGTAGAAAGGAGGGATTTATGACCGGTAATAGGCTTATCGGACATAACACGTCGGACATACGCTGGCGAAGTTACGCAATTTATCGGATTAATTACCATAGCAATAGGTGAAAACAATTTTGAACATTTATATTGAATACAATACTGGTCTTTTCAAAGATACTAATCTTACAGGTGCAAGTAATCACCTATTGCTATGGTAGTTAATCCGATTATTACGTAACTTCGACAGCGTATAGCGCTATTGCCGACAAATGTGGACGCGCTGAGGGATTAGCGGAAATATTTAATTCGATCGGACATAAGCCTAGATAAAATATTACCGGTAATAAGTGCATGTGTGAACACAGCTTGTGTCAATTAAATGTCGGTAAAGGGAGTGGACAAAGTGAATGCGTTCGTTGTGGTTCCTTCTTATCTCTTTCTTCCATGATCCAATGAGAGCTGAACAGATTTTCTTCAATGGATACACTCTAAATAAAAAATGCTCAATGTTGAATTTTACTGTTAAAATTTTACTCTTTTCAGTAGTAACAAGATATGTCTTTAAAAAGACAACACCATGGATGAAATTAATTTTTCATAATAATATTTTACATTGACAAGTACTTGGAATGCTAGTAATTTTTTGTGTGTAGCACATGCACAACTAACCGGGTTGGAAATGTTCTTACCACGAATACCACTAATGACATACCATAAGCTAAATTGACAAATATGTGTTAAATAGGTCTACATTTAATTTATACTTAATTTATACTTGTACAAAGGGATCAATAGAAAATCACATCCACAGAGTTTCGCATCAATCCAACAATCTATATTCAGACGACATTGTGATTACGTTTTATGACATGACTTTGAACATTCTGACAATCCAACAATATATACTTATTCCACCTCAGGCTCAGATGACCTTTAACAATTATAATCAAAAGACTGATTATTCAATCCCAGGGGTTCCCTGACTCAATTCAATCTTTATTTTCTGAATGTGTTGATTATATTTGTTACTAGGCCTACTAACTGCCCAGTTGCTCTACCAAAATGTATAAAACCAAAGCAACTATCTACCCCAATTACTGGTATCCCCCCCACTAGTGTCACTCCCAATATCACTTAGTGATGGTATAAACTAACCCTAGTTAACATGGTTATCAGTGCAGGTACCTGGGCACCTTATACCCAGCTTGGTTCCTGTCTGGTCAGATAATTGCTCATTATAATTGTTGAATTAGTGGTCACTTGTTGACAGCATATCAGTAGCCTGGATCAGCAGGGGTGCATTTATATCATTTTTCATAGAGCAATTGTTCAAAATATTTAATGTCAAATAGCTCCTAAAAATCTTATTTGTTAATGGATTTTTATCGTCGACAAAACAAAATGTATGTTTAATATATCAATTATTCCATTAACAGCCATTTCCTAAATTTCCATCCATAAATAATCACAGAGTATCATCTGTTTACAAAATAAGTGTTTATTTTCAGATTTCCAATTAACCATTATCAGTATAGCTGTAGGGTGCCAAACGTAATAGTTATAGTCAGAAACATGTATTTTGTCCTGTAGTCCCTGGCAACCCAGTTTGCTTGTGGTCACTCGCAAACATACACGACAGAAACCGGCTGTGAAGGAGCCTAATGCATGTAAACAACTAAAATAACATGTATAATAAAATCCGATTTTGAGTATAATAAAGAAAGTCATGCATATGCAAAATGAAGCAATTACCTATTGCTAACTTGGTAAAATGCATACTCGTAGCCCAATCTTGTACATCATAGCACCCAGTTTTGGTTTGTGGTTTCGAAATGTTGCAATTAAACATTAGTTCTTTCAAATATGAAACGCTAAAACCCAAATCTAGAACAAACAATCATATATTTAGAAAGATATAGCAAACTTTCCATGATAGAGATTGGACACAAGACAAAGTGCACCCAAATTAAGTGTCAATTCAGAATTATCCCACCATGGTGGAAAAAGGTAACCGCTAATTTTTTGAGCAAATTTACTCAACTTGTAATCTACCCATGTATTGAATAAAATATTACTCAATAAAAGACTAAATCCTTACTTAACCTTTACTTAACCTTGATTGTTGAGCGGTTCTCTTTTTACTCAGCATTTGGGTAGAATCTTACTCAGCTCATGTTGAGTAAAACATTGCTCATGATTTGAGCCAACTTTTACTCAACTAACGAGTACATGTTTTGACACAATTCGAGTAAAACATTGTTTAGCAATTTCTTGCTCAAATATTGAGTATGTTGAAAACATGAGGTACCACCAACAGCTATTCTGTTCATTATAACGAATGGTTCCTGTACTATAAACTAATTCCAGCGGACGGTCTGTGGCTAGTGAGGAATCATCTTTGTGCATTCGCAGATAGCGTCATCCATACTGCAGTTACTGTCCGTTTTCCTATACACAATACACAGTGCTCTGGATATGACTAGTTAATGTCGCTGTGTGAAAAATAACCGGCCAATATTAAAAGTACTCTTCTAAAGTTCTAGAAAATATAGTTTTGTAACATGTCCTAAATTTTTAGCTAATTTAGATGTTTGGAAATAGGCGTACTTTGGTGTTTTAGGAAGGATATGTAAACGACAGATAACACCAAAAAATATGAAGAAATTATTTCCAAACCGTGTTAAGTCTGCAAACCACCATGTTTCTCATTTTCAAGAACGCTGGTTAACAATAAGCACGCATTGTCTCATTTCGTAAACAATAGCGCTCGCTTTATAATCGTTCACCCAACTGAAAGTATAATCCCAGTTCATTGCTCCACTGTACGTGTAATGCAGAAACATATGTTGTGTGCATTTAACCAGAGAAGATATGATTTAATCAGTTGAGCTGTTTTCAATGAGTGTTATCTTGGTTTAATAGCTTTTAATGGTGTTTAAGT
Organism: Amphiura filiformis; assembly: GCF_039555335.1. Taxonomy (NCBI): domain Eukaryota; kingdom Metazoa; phylum Echinodermata; class Ophiuroidea; order Amphilepidida; family Amphiuridae; genus Amphiura; species Amphiura filiformis. The sequence goes on from NC_092629.1 coordinate 18,832,992, forward strand.
CCTGCAAAGGTCGAGTTGAATTCTACTGTAGAAATGACTGCATCATGCATAAATAAGCCAGCCATCCACGTTCAACCACACATACCTTATTCTGGCTGGTCAGGAAGATATTTAATATCCCGAATTTATGATATGCCTACCAGTTCCATCATATAACAGATTTGCTAGAGAATATGTGTTACCATGTTTAATAAATTCGTATTTATCGTATAATAAAATGTGGCCAAATGTATATGTGTACATAGTGTGTGGATCACAAGAATAATATCTTTTACGGACTTGGCTACCCAGCAAACACAAAACGTTTTCGACATCATTCGCAAAAGGTTATAAAAGGTTGTCAGAAAACGTTTAAATGTCTGGTTATATAAAGGGTATATTAAGAGTATAAAACGTTTTAATAACCTTAAAAAACATTTTTTGATAATCGACTGCTCAGCAAATAAAAATGTTTTTTTTTTACAGAAAACGTTTAAATGTCGGAACATATAAATGGAATTAAAACGTTTTAATAACATTCCAAAAAACATTCTTGAAAACTTGATGCAAAACTTTCTAAACAGAATGGGGTTGAAAAAATATTTTGTATTTTAACGTTTTAAAAACGTTTTCATGACCTTTATATAACCCGACATTTAAATGTTATTAAAAGGTTTTGAAAAAAATATTTTAAGAGCATTTCTGTGTTTGTTGGGTTCAAATATTTCAACTTAATGTTATTTAAGTATTGATACAATATTTGGGAAAAAATGTTTGCAAAAATAGATTACAATAACATTTTTTGAAAACATTTCAAAGTATTGTTGTAGTGTGTTTTCATAAAAAAACGTCTTAAAACGTTATCATGACCTTTATATAACCCGAAATTTTAATGTTATTAAAACGTTTTTACCTAAACCAAAAGCCAAAATATAACTTATTTAAAACGTTCTTAAAACGTTTTTGTGTTTGTCGGGAAGGATATTGCCGTATGCTGGCCTATGTCAATATGTTATTGGGCTAACCAAATTGCATCTCCCCTTTGTCATATTTTTAATATGTCAATTGATTCAGGTAATTTACCCAGTGATTGGTTGAAGGCCAATGTAATTCCAGTCTATAAAAAAGCTGATAAGCAAAAAGTTGGTAATTATCGTCCAGTTTCACTTTTATGTATATGCGGCAAGGTAATGGAAAGAGCCATTTATAATGTTATCTTCCCTGAAATAAAGTCCAAGTTACATCATCTTCAGCATGGTTTTATTAAGGGACGGTCAACTACTACTCAACTCCTTACCGTTTTTCATGAGGTCAGTGCTGCTATGGACAACGCTGGGCACGTCGATATGATTAATCTTGATTTTTCAAAAGCTTTCGACAGCGTCTCCCACAAACTTCTTTTACACAAAATACAATCTTTTGGTATGCATTCCAACCTTCTAAATTGGTTTAGTGCGTACCTTACTGGACGGGATCAGAGAGTGGTTGTTGATGGGGTAAACTCTGACTGGCTCCCTGTCATTTCAGGTATCCCTCAAGGTTCGATCTTGGGACCTTTGCTTTTTGGTCTTTATATACACCTGTTTATCCCAGCCTATTCACTGGTCTTTTAACATGTTTTTTAAAAAAAAGCTTTTATATTTATATTTGTCAAATATTTGATGTGCAATAATTATATATGTACCAGTACCTGTGATGAAGTCTAATAAATAAATAAATAAATAAATAAATAAATAAACAAGCTGAGAGAAGTTGAAATGGCTCATGACTGTAAACACAGTCAGAGTTGGAGACTGATTAAAGGAAGTCTCCGGCAATCACAACATTATTCCTTATATGTTAGAAAAATAATTATCAAGCACGAATCACATGGTTTTATTTCAAACAAACTCATAGTGACCATAAAAACGAATAAAAACTTCCGTTTCTCAACACGCGATATTCAAAATTCCCGGGCGCCGAGTGCAATGACGTCCCAGTAATACAATGAAGGCTGACGACAATTGAACACAAATAACCATTACGTCATTGCACTTAGACAATTTCGGCGCGGGAATTTTGAATATCGCGTGTTGAGAGCTCGACTGTTTTATTCGTTTTTATGGTTAATATGATTTTGTTTTAAATAAAACAATGTGATTCGTGCTTGATAATTATGTTTCTAACATATAAGGCATAATGTTATGATTGCCGGACTCCCCCTTTAATGCCATTACAGGAAAAAATTGTCAATGAGGTTCCATCTGAAAGGAGACACTCAGATGGAAAGGGTTAACAACTGGTATCATCATTTCAAAGACCTATTAGGAAGTTCCCCAGATATAGAGGGAGAAGATGATATAATAGAACCCATCACATATGATCTCACGATTGAGTTTGGTTATTTTAGCCATGAAGAATATACAAAGGCAAAGACAGCAATAGCAGAAAGAAGACGGCATCCCACCAGAAGTCTTAAAGAGGTGTGACCTGGATGACCTGGTGCTAGGTTTTTGCAACGATGCATTGCTGAAAGAAAGAATGTCTGATCAGTGGTCTATTCTTAACATAATCCCAATACCAAAGTCAGGAGACCTAAGTCAAGGAGGTAATTACCGTGGCATCAGCCTATCCTCAATAGTGGCCAAAACCTTCAATAGGTTGATACTTAACAGGATAAGACCCAAAGTGATGGACTTCTGAGAAACAACCAGAATGGCTTCAGAGTGGGAAGAACTACTGTTAGCCACATACTGGCTCTTATATAGGAGGATAATATAAGGAGTGAAGGCCAAAAATCTACCAGCCATTATAACATTCATTGACTTCCGAAAAGCCATCGAAACTATTCACCGAGGCAAGATGCTACAAATCCGCAGAGCCTATGGGATGCCAAAACAACTAGTGGATGCTATTGGAAGGACATACAAGAAAATCAGAGCCAAAGTGATCTCCCCTGATGGAGAAACTGAGCTCTTTTACATCACATCGTAGCCGGTGTTCTACAAGGAGATACCCTTATCCCGTATCTGTTTGTGATAGTGCTCGACTATGCCTTGAGAATGGCTATAGATGGCAAGGAAGAAGCACTAGGATTCCAGCTAGAAAGGAGAAAGAGCAGAAGAGTTGGGCTAGAAGTGGTAACAGACCTAGACTTCGCTGATGATATCGCCCTGCTGTCAGAAGTAATTAAACAAGCTCAGGAACTGTTACAAAGGGTAGAAGCATCTGTCATGAAGCTGTATTATTAATGTGTGTATGTGAGATTGTGAAATTAGTGTATAAGTTGCGAAATTACAAAATTGCTGACCATTGTGGAAATGTTCAATGTCGTTTGCATGTGACCTGCATGAGAGACAGGTGGTCAACAGGAAGGAAGTGTGGGAGCCTGTGATTGGTAGAAAGTTAGCTTGACCATGAATGGAGGATTAGGGTGAGTGAGAGGAACAGGTGTGAGGAGTGGTGTGATGTTTGGATGTGGCCAGAGGAGGAGAATGAAAAGAGAGAGAGATGAATTGGAGTTTGGGTGTTGGAAGGAGAACATGCTTCTCATTAATATGATTGTAGACTAGACATTGTATCAACTGTGGATTCTTTAATACTAAGAAAAGAACTGATGGATATTTTACATAATTATAATACAGTGCGTCTATGTGTCTGCTAAATCACTAACTACTAACTATACACCCTTCAACTTCATAACATGGTGGCAGCGGAAATTTTTTTTAGATGGAAAATGGAACGCCATAGGTGTGTGTTTTGAACTGCAGATATGAATCAATAACTGTGTAAACGTGATTCGGATGATCATAGCATCTCATATGCAGAAGATACAGAACTCAACTTTGTGCAGTGGTACAAAATGTATGGCAACTGATTTCAACAATGAATTAACTTTTGTGAGCAGCCAGCACATTGAACATAAATTATACATTTTTTGTCTGGATGTTTTAAGAAGGATGACACTGAACCAATGTTTTCTTCATGGATTTGAATTTGCAAAGAACTTAATCAACAATCAGCATGTATCAGGTTTGTGTGTTGGCTTGCATATATCATAGAAATTATTATCTTAAATTTTAATGTTTGAGATACAGTTTAGTATTTTATAAAATGTTTGTGCATGGTAATTAAGGCATCAATCTCTATTCAATTTTTCATTTGTAAGGTCCAAAAGTATAGTATTTTATCAAATCTTTGGGCAGGTTGATTCAGATAAATTCTATCAATTTGTTAATGTTTGAGATCCAAAGTTTGGACATAAGAGTATGGAGCTTTCTTGAAAATTTGGCCTGCATACCAAAATCATTATTAATTTCTTTTTAAATATTTGGGGTTCAGGAAGTTGGACATCTTGTTTTTATTTAGTTCAATTTCCCCAATTGTTTGTGTATGTGGGTGTATCAGTGTGTACAGTGATTATATGCTGATGTAAGTGTGATGCAAAATGTTTGCAGTCAAATGGTTGCGAGTGACTGACTGATGATAGGATAGTGAGTTTGCCTTTTTTTTAAAGTGTCCCTGTACTTTTTTGTGGGTTTTTCTTTTAAATATCATGCCTAACAAAAAAGTAAAAATAAGGGTCAGCCGATTCCAGTATGGCTTCCCAAAATAGTGCCGATACAAATACAGATAATGCTTCTGACACTGGGGCTAGCAATGACAATCACTCTGACATTACATATCCCCCTGGTATACCCCCAGGTCTCCCCAAAGACATGTGGGTGTCATACTTAATCGATTTAAAAAAGGTTGAATCTCACAAGGAAATTGAGCTTGCGCGTTTGCAATGGGAAAAAGATGTTGCGCTTCAAAAGCTGCAAACCCCTGCTCCTGTATCAGCGGACAAAGTATTGCCTGATAAAATCCGTGTACCTCGTTTAAAAGACAACGAGGACATTGATGTGTATTTACGTGCGTATGAGTTATTGGCCGAGGCTAATGGGTGGGACAAAAGTAAGTGGGCCACTTTTCTGGTGCCTGCTCTTTCAGGTAAGGCCAAAGAAGCCTATGCAAATATGTCAATCACCGACTCGCGCAACTATGACGCACTTAAAGCAGCGATTCTCGCTAAATATCAAATCAGCGCGGAAACGTACAGAGTCAAATTCCGTAGCACAGAACGTAAGCCAAATCAGACAGTAACCGAGTTTATGAATGATGTTAAATATTTCTTAGAAAAATGGCTCCAATATTCGGACATTTCGATGAAAGGCGATGGTGATGCAAGCGCTAGAGATATCCAAGACTTATTACTTATTGAACAAGTGCTCGGCAAATTGCCGCGCGACATGGCTGTCTACTTGCGCGATCGCAATTTGAAAGAAAGTGCTGCGTTAGCTCGCGAAGCGGATGCGTATGTGCTCCACCGTGGTGGTACGGAGTACTGGAAGCGGAAAAATGACTTTAAGGGCGGGTTCAGCACAGCAGTGCCAAGAGCAGCCCATTTCGTGCACCGTCAGGGCAAGATGGAAAGACCGATAAGGTATGTTTCAGGTGCCAACAGCCTGGGCACATCGGTCGGGAATGTAAACAAAAAGAAAATATGTTTCATAGTGAAACGAAAACATGTTATGCATGTGGACAGGTGGGCCACATAGCACCACATTGTCCAAAAAAGGAGGGGCGTGTGGATGGGCATAGTTCAAGTTTAAATGGGAGTAAAAGTAAGGGTGGTCCAAACGTGAAGAAAGCGTATAACTGCCAAGTTCTCCCTGGAGTAAAGGTAAGTGACTTAGTTAGTCATGTTAGTGATAAAGAACTAGAAGCCAGACTGGAAAAGTGTAAAGTTGATGGTTTTCTACAAGGGAAAGCTGTGCGTATACTTCGAGATTCGGCATGCACCCAATCAGTGGTAAATGCTGCCCTAATTACCCAAGACTGTTATTTAGATGGTATAACTACAAAGGTAAGCGGTATTGGGGGTGAAGTGGAGCTTCCTGTGGCTATGGTCCACATAGAGTGTTGTGTACTTTCAGGGATTGTTCCAATTGGTGTAGTTGAGGACCTAGATAAAGATGTATTATTAGGTCATGACCTGGACCCAACTTGTGGTGAGGTATTAAAACGAAGTGTGTGTGTGTTGTGACAAGGGCCCAGGCCAAACAGGAACTGGACGATTTTGTCCAAGGTGAGTTAGAGTTGCAGGCACACCTGGCTGATCAGGTGATGCAGGTGGTCCCAGGTAAGAGGGATGGATCGGATATGTCTCAGGTGTCCTCAGGTAACGGTTTGTCTGTCGGGAGGGACACTTTGTGTCAGCAGCAAGCTGAGGATACTACTTTGGAAAGTGTCAGGCAGCAGGTGCTGCCAATTTTGGATATGGAAAAACAGAGAGTATGTTTTTTTTATAAGGATGGGTTATTGATGAGAAAGTGGGAGCGTGCTCAGACCGACAAGCGTAGGGCAGTCCGACGGCAGCGGGTAGAGCAAGTAGTTGTCCCTAAACAGTATCGGGTAAAAATCATGGAGATGGCACATGACAATGCTGGGCATATGGGTGTTCAAAAGACTAAGGATAGAGTACTTGCTCATTTCTACTGGCCTGGTGTTTTCCAGGACATTCAAAGGTATTGTAGAACATGTGATGTGTGTCAGAGACTGGATAAAGGTAAGCAAACACGAAAAGCTCCCCTGTTGCCTATGCCAGTGATTGATGTCCCGTTTAAGCGGATTGGTATTGACATTGTTGGTCCATTTGAGAGATCACGAAAGAGGAATATGTATCTTTTGACTATCTGTGATTATACTACTAGGTACCCTGAAGCAGTCCCTCTCACAAATATTAGGGCGGAGACCGTTGTGGATGCGTTGATAACTGTTTTTGCTAGGGTGGGTATACCTCACGAAATTGTACATGACCAGGGCACAAACTTCATGTCCAAAGTCATGGTATCCCTTTGTACAAAGTTATGCATAACACAGCTCAAGGCTTCAGTCCGTCATCAGCAGACCAATGGGATGACTGAGAGATTTCATGGTACTTTAAAGAATATGCTCAAATCATTGACTACAGAGCAACAGAAATACTGGGATGAATACATACCGTACTTCCTTTTTGCGTATAGGGAAGTGCCCTGCCAAACCACGGGGTACTCTCCATTTGAATTGCTATACGGTCGACCCATCAGAGGGCCCCTTAGCATTCTTAAACAAAATTGGATATCTCCTAATTTGGAGGAAAATGAAGTGGTCTCAGATCTCCTCGAAATGCGTAAACGCATAAATAATCTGATTTATGAGGCAAATGAGAATACAAGAACCAATCAGAGACAAATGAAACTAAATTATGACAAAAATGCTTACGAAAGAGAATTTAGCCCTGGGGACAAGATTCTCGTCTTCTTGCCTGAAGGTCCAAGCAAGCTAGACAACAAATGGCAAGGCCCATATATGGTGACACAAAAACTAGACAAAGTTAACTATGAGGTAGAACTACCAGACAAAGGTAAGTCCACTAGAGTATTTCATATCAACTTATGTAAAAAATACTTTGATCGTGCTGATGCCAAGCGGATATCTCAATGTATGTACGTCACAGGGGTGGTCCATGATATTGGCAGCACCATTGATGATGAGGGGCATGATGAGGATATTTTTGGTAATGGGCAGCATGATGATATAGGACCTATTTATAGACAAACACAGTCCTGGCATGATGTGCACATGGCTGATGATTTAACAAATGAACAGCGCCAAAAACTTAGCGATATTTTGGAAGCGCACACTACTGTGTTTTCTGATGTGCCAGGTAAAACGCACCTGGTCGAACATGAAATTAAGACAACAAGCGATATCCCTGTCAGGCAGCGCGCATATCGTACGCCGCATGCGCTGAAGGATAAAGTCAGAGCTGAGATAAACAATATGCTCAAGCTCGGCATCATAGAGCCAACCACTAGTGCGTATGCATCGCCTATTGTAGTTGTTGCCAAACCTGGTGGTGATATTAGGCTAACGACAGATTTTCGGACTTTGAACAAATCTTGCGATTTTGACCCATACAGGATGCCTCGGATAGATGAGATTTTGGACGAAGTTGCAAATGCCAAATTTATCTCTACTTTGGACTTAACTAAGGGATTTTATCAGGTACCTCTGTCCCCTGCGTCCCAGGCAAAGTCAGCGTTTGTGTGCTCTTTCGGCCAGTTTTGTTATTGGTTTACAAAATAGCAGTAGCACCTTCCAACGCCTCATGGATAAGGTCCTACAAGGTTGTGAACAATTTGCGAAAGCCTATATTGACGATATATGTATATTTTCCGACACATGGCAAGACCACCTGACTCATGTTCAGACTATACTTGACCGACTTGAGGGTGCTGGCCTCACGGTCAAACCGAAAAAGTGTAAATTTGGGCGAACTCACGTATCCTATCTAGGACATATAATTGGTGATGGTCAAGTGTCCCCAAAACAGGACAAAATTCAGGCAGTCAAGGATCTACCTATTCCCATGACCAAGAAACAAGTGCGGGCATTTTTGGGACTCACTGGGTACTATAGGAAATTTGTCCCCAATTATGCTACAATTGCCTACCCTCTTACTAACTTGACACGTAAAAGTATGTCCAATACTGTGATATGGTCAGAGGCATGTCAGGAGGCATTTGACAAACTCAAAGATTGTCTTATTAGTGAACCCATTTTGCGGGTCCCCGATTTTGAGAAGGTATTTTACCTGCAAACTGACGCATCCCAATTTGGCTTGGGAGCTGTCTTAACACAATTTCATGGTGACTCAGAACACCCCATTGTCTACTTGAGCAGAAAGATGCTCCCAAGGGAGGAAAACTACTCTGTGGCTGAAAAAGAATGCCTGGCCATAGTGTGGGCCATAAACAAACTGCAGTATTATTTGTTTGGGAGGCAATTCATTGTCATGACCGACCATAAGTCCCTGCAGTGGCTAGACAGATTCAAATCGTCAAATAACCGCCTCATGAGATGGTTTCTGGCCCTGCAGCCCTATGAGTTTCAAATTATGTATAGAAAGGGCAATATCAATGGAAATGCTGATGCCCTTAGCAGAGTCTAAACAAACAAACAAAATTAATGCTTACAGCATACAAAAGTTGTTTTCATTTTTTTGTAATTTTTACTTGTATCTCAGTAGAATTAGTTATGCATGCCATTATAATGATTGTAAATAGAGTAAAGCAAGCCAACACAGCCTGAATACCGGGCAAAATTTTTGCTAATGTTTATTCCTATTATGCACTCATCGCGACTAACCAATGTGTTTTATTTGAAGTCAGCAACTCTTTACGAGGAACTTGTGAATTTCTACTTGTGATATTCTACGCTGCTGAATACCAGTATGTCAGGCAACTACCACAAGTGATGCAGATGAACTTGAACTGATAAACTTTATATAAGGTGGAACATGTCGGTTGCACATGGTTTTGCACCATCGTTTCCTTGCTTGTCAGTTGTATGGAACTGGCTGGAAGAATATAGTGTCATTTGTACATGTTAGCTACAAGAACATGCTGTTCTACCTTTGATGGTATGAAATTTCCTAATATGCAGACATGGTGGATGAAACCACAACAATGAAGCTGTGACTTCATAAAGTTAATATCCTAATGGATATCGCAAAATGGCCTGAATAATATGACTTATTTGGGACAGCATTTTTGAACTTCAGCGTATAAATGATATTATGACAATGTGATATTGATGTTTGAACTTCTACATTTCGCGAGTTCAGCTGTGGATAACATGAGTGCTTATTCGATTATTATATACCTGAACATTAGCTCATTTTAACAAAAGGACTTTTGTTTCAAACTTTTAAGTTAATGATTTTTAATGAACATTTGCTGAACAACTATGAACTTTTAAATAATTTTGTTTGAGACTGACACAGTCTCTTTTAAAAGAAGGGGCATGTCATGAAGCTGTATTATTAATGTGTGTATGTGAGATTGTGAAATTAGTGTATAAGTTGCGAAATTACAAAATTGCTGACCATTGTGGAAATGTTCAATGTCGTTTGCATGTGACCTGCATGAGAGACAGGTGGTCAACAGGAAGGAAGTGTGGGAGCCTGTGATTGGTAGAAAGTTAGCTTGACCATGAATGGAGGATTAGGGTGAGTGAGAGGAACAGGTGAGGAGTGGTGTGATGTTTGGATGTGGCCAGAGGAGGAGAATGAAAAGAGAGAGAGATGAATTGGAGTTTGGGTGTTGGAAGGAGAACATGCTTCTCATTAATATGATTGTAGACTAGACATTGTATCAACTGTGGATTCTTTAATACTAAGAAAAGAACTGATGGATATTTTACATAATTATAATACAGTGCGTCTATGTGTCTGCTAAATCACTAACTACTAACTATACACCCTTCAACTTCATAACAGCATCAGTCGGAAGAGTCGGCTTAAAGATGAATGCTACCAAGACAAAGTTCATGTCTTTTAACCAAGATCAGCAAGTTAACATCAGCACCACTAATGGTACAAAGCTAGATAAAGTGAAAGACCTCAAATATCTCGGAGCATGGATAGCTAGCACAGAGCATGATGTCAAAACACACAAGGCAGCCGCTTGGAGAGCATGCTACAGCCTAAATAAGATCTGGAAGTCTGCTCTACCAAAGAATTTCAAACTGCGGGTCTTCAGTGCAACAGTTGAGTCTATGTTAACGTATGGATGTGAAGCCTAGCCCTTTACTCCCAAACTATCTAAAGAACTGGATTGCTGTTACACCCGTATGCTTAGGGCAATGTACAACATCCATTGGAAGCAGCACATAAGCAACAAAGAGCTGTATGGAGACCTCTCAAGGCTCTCAGAGAAGATCAGAGAAAGGAGAACACGCTTCGCTGGCCACTGCTTAGTGTGAACCTGTCACCAACCTGATAAACTGGGCATCCAAACATGGAACAAGAAACCCTGGTAGACCACCCCTCACAAATGTTGATGTACTCAAGCAAGATACCGGACTGGAAGCATCTGACTTGGGAACAGCGATGCAGGACAGGTGGATATGGAGAGCTGTCGTGGTTCGGGAAAACCATCCGAAATAAACAACAACAAAAAAGCGAACCAACGATTCCAAGCGATGTTGATTATCAGTCCCGATCTTTAGCGCTCGGCCACGGAGGCAGATGAACAGAAGAGTGTAATAATAAAAGCTAAATCTTATAATACTATCTTTCGTATTTTGTTTACATAAAAATGACGCATTTTGTAAAGATAGATTGGCCGTTGTATGCATAAATAGCACGAACGTTTAGAAAAGGTCTCAAACAAGTAATAAAGACACTGATATGATGATGAAATTGCATAAGGAATTTGACCTTAAAATTTACGACGTCATGACATTATCAATCATTCAAAATCAACAAAAGATATTTCAGCAGTACATGGTCACATTCTTTCACTAGAGTGTTGTGAACATGTATGTGAAATAGCTTAAGCAATGGTTCACTGCATAATGGTAAAAAAAGCCTTAACCTAAAAAGGGCGAGAGGTGCCATATTTACGGATTCAGGTTAAATTCAAAATTGGTATAAAACGTTTGGTTTTTGAACATTTACAAAAATTCATTTGTTCATTAAAAGAAATTGTGTCCGGCGTGAATTATTCTACATTTTTATTCCTAGGGCTCTTTGATTTCTTCAAATACTTTTATAAGGATAGAGTGAATCCCCTGGCGCTCTATAATTACGCACAAAAGATCACCTTCCCTTAGAAGTACGGTCTTAAAGATAAACGGGCAGAAAATTCTATGCATTTGCTTGAAAATATAAAATATGTGGTGTTAAATAACGTTTGCCCAAATAAAATGGCGATATCGCATCCGCCACCACCTGTAATGTGTGATATGCTCCACATCAACGCCCTCATTTTATTTTCAAATTTCTACTTTTTGCACCATTGTAATGGACATTGGTGTACATAAATTATCTTACTCTAAACCGTTGGGGTACGACACTGTAAGTATGTTGTTTTTCAGTTTATAACTGCTAACCAGTTAGCAACCTGGACAACATATTCTTTTGTTATGCAAGGCTCACTCAGTCATTTAATGTGGCAATACAAACGATCGAATTTGGTGTTGAAACGAGCTAAATTTTGAGTTACACCTTTTCAATGTAAAATTAATTTTCTCGGCCAAATGAAATGCAATCAATTTCATTTTTTCAGTAAATGTCAGGTCAAATTGTAGTGCTTGATACTTATTTTTTTTTTCAAATCCTAGTGTTAAACTTAGGCGTGAAATTCAGTCATTTCGTGTAAGATTTTCGATTTTGATAGGCTTAAACTCTGCCCGCGAGCCTTTTCTTGGATCAACCTTTTAGCTTTTCAAAGTAATATAGTTCGCTAATGAAGGATTTTTCCCAACTTTCTAACGCACATCACCGTGAGCGATATATCATAGTTTTGTCAGAATTTACGTTTTGATTTCACCATTTTTTCACCGGCTGAAATTTTTTCAAAATCAACGCGTGAAATGTAAGGCTAATAATACTAGCATTGTGGAACGATATCCCTGGGTTTGATAGAAATACCGGCATGATACAGTGTTGCCAGAACTTCAATATAGCAACGAAATTCCCAGGCCTAATAGCGCTCCTATACTGATCATGTTTATAGTACGATGAGGATATTTCATCATCACGTGAGTGATTCGGACCAATGTGTTGAAATTTTCTTCTCCTTAAAACAACTTTGCCCGAAGGCTTACATGCAATTGGGCAATATTTTAAACAAAACTTTCTTTTACAAAACATTATATTACGCTGTATGTTTTATGATCAAGCAAACTGTTTGGAACACACTTCCAAAGAAATAACCTTCGTAACGCCCCGGCGTAACGCCCCAGACTTTCGTTATTTAAACGCCAGAAATAGATTGTCCTTATAAGAACCATCAGAGATTGTGGCTTATAAGAACCGTTCATTATCATTGTTAACTTAAACAGGTTTTGTTTTAAACATCTTTATAAATTGATTGTTTTTATGTTTGTTTGTAAATTTCGTGCTTTACGCGCTTTGAGTTCCTCATCAGAGATTGTGCCTTATAAGAACCATTCATTTTCATTGTTAACTTAAACAGGTTTTTGTTTTTAAACAAAAACCTGTTCAAGCAATTATTTAAAATTGCTTGCCTAAAAACAGAATAACTTGGATGTTAATACTTATAGTGTTTCAATTGTCATGAAGGTGACTGGGTATGGTGCCTTTTGTTTGCGTGTTTGTTTGAAACTGCTTTTGGAACCCCACCGAAAGTCATAGGCCCTAATGAAGCAGCCAAAACAATACCAGGTTAAACATGGAAGTTTATAAAAACTTATTAAATAACCTTAAGGGGAAAAAAAACCATTTGTGGCAACAATAAGCCTTGCATTGAAAGTCATGGTTAAAGTGTGTTGATTACCACACCAAAGTTTCCCTACATACACCCCCACTACCCACCTCACACACCTCTGCACCCACCCCACCCTATAGGCCTACATGTACATGATATTACATAATAATATATAGCATAGCTATACATTTAGGTATAGCGCTTAATTATGACAAATATGGTTAGGCCTATATATAGGCCTACATGTCAAATTAAAAACAAACCCGAACACTGATGAATCTCTACAGAAACCCGAACACAAGTCTGAAGGGTGTAATGAAAATGGCAACCCGAGATGGGGGGGGGTAGGTCATACAAAATTCACATGGAGATAGGAGGGACAGAAGATTAAAATCCCCTATAATAACACGCTAATTTGTCTAGGTTTGGACCGTGGATTTTCATGAACCTCAAGCGTGCGTCTCTTAATACGGACTAACCTAGGTAAACAAACACACAGACAGACAAAATGGTTTTCATAATCATGGAATCCATATAAATTGAAATTGCAGGCTATCACGGGAGCAAATTTTTAAAATTCACCTCATTCAACCCAATTGGGGATTTGGGCTACCAAATCGCTAGTCGGGCAATCTTCATGATCTTTGCTTTTCAATGGAAAATTGCCCTGGATGACAACAATGAAAATATCGACTATTTCTGCTGGTTGCGCACGAGATAAAAGCACCGAGTTTGACATTTTCAGAGCATGAAGGGAAAAAGGGAAAATAAAAACGGAAATTCTGACAAAACTATAATATATAGACCCACACGATGTGCTTTACAGAGGTGGGAAATATCTTTCTTTACAGTACGACAGCAACTTAGCTCACTTCCGGTAATTTTTACCGGCGTGACCTCTGCTGTTACGTAACGCAATATTGAAAATCAGGTGGCAAATACGGTTTTTCAGAAAACATCAAATGGAATACACGAGTCGTTTCTCCCTTCATTTCCATATTGAGCCCATAGATAAGATATGAAACATGAGTATAAGGCAAAAAATAACGTGTAAAAGTTGAATTATTGTGGAAAAAATGAATGCTTTTGGTTTCGCGAAGTAGCCTTAAAAATGAGAGAAAATGCATGTCACGATCACTAAAATGGTTATATCTACAGCTTTGAGGAAACGCCGGTCTAATGCTTTTCTGTTGTGATAAACATTAATTAATCACAGCTTGTATTAAAATTTCAGCGAAAATGAGTGGTGGAACAACCTACAATCAGTAAAATTACCATAACTCGCAAACGCGTTGCTCGATTGACATGATTTTTTCACTAATTTAAAACAAATAACATTGCGCATATTTTGGTTACTTTAATTGTCATTTTTTGGTATCAAAACGTTGTAATATATGCATTATTTAAGGCATATTTGACACATGATTGCTATTATAAGCGCATTATCTCAAAATTCACTTTTAAAACAATTTAAAACTAATCAAAATTAAATCATATTGGAAATATAGAGTACAATCAGTTAAAAATACCTACTGAAATAACAAAAAAATCATAAAACAAAACAATTGTTTCCCAATAGTTAATAGGAAAATGTAAATGTAAATTGGCAAAAAAAAAAAAAAGAAAGAAAGAAAGAAAGAAAGAAAGAAAAAAGAAAGAAAAAAGAAAGAAAGACAAAAAGAATAAAAAAGAAAGAAAGAAAAACAGCATTACATGGATTCGAACTCGAGATCTCGGGGGCGAGAAGCAAAGCCAGTAACTATATGCCACCGGGAGACTGATGACAATTGCACTCGATTTCAGCGTATTTAATCCTATCATTGCAATGCTACTGTATTGTGTTATCGAGCTTCGATCCAATGAAATCATTCATTAAAACTCATGTTTTGGTCGTATTCAGCATTTATCTAACGTATATTTTGAATATACACGGTCACATTATACATACCTTCCTAACTTTGATATGTTTATTGGTAATTATTCCTCCATTTAAGCCAAATGAGCACGGTCTACCATAATGTTAAATAAATATATATTACTTTTTAAGTTATATTATTCTGGTAGACCGTTAATGCGTCATTAATTCTTGTTATCCTTGTTATAAATAACTTCGCATGAATAACAACAGCTCAACCATAGTGTAGTGGTTTGCTTACTGCCTTTTGATCATGAGGGCTACGGTTCGAAGCTCATTGTCGCCGATATGTTTACTTTTAAATCCTGCTCTTTATCTCTTTTTTAAATTTTTGAATACCAATAATAAGCACATTTAAAATGTGTAATTGTATATAATTGTATATACACTTTTTGGCATGGCATTGTTACGTTGAATTAGCGTGTCTGTGATGGGTAGTTGAAGGTCTATATTAAAGAGTTTAACGTGCATTCCGATAATAGCATTTGAAATAGGGTAATGAGTTTGAAAGATCAATGATGAGACAAACATCATGATTCTGTTCTATTTATTTCTATATTTTCTTAATTTCTTATTTGCTTTGCTTTTATTATGTTTGTAAATTCTACCAAAGGAGAATTTATATGTCCACTCTAATATAAGCAATCAATGTGTCAAATATTCCTTGAAAAATGCATGCATTGCAGGGTTAGATATTCAAAAAAATGTTTATTTCAATAAATGTTTTTAAAAATTGGCTAATCATGTAATGCATAATGAAATTATCTTGACATCACTGAAAAATTATGAAAATCGAGCAACGCGTTCGAGAGTTATGGCGATTTTATTGATATTAATAGATTATTTTTTCGCATCCCCTATACATGTACAATCAAGTGCAAATTTGCTGGGACACTTTCATAGTTCAATGACCCTCCCCGCACCCCTTATTCAATGTTGTATACCAAACGCCTCATTTCTTACATCGCCTATATTTTTGCTCCAACATTGGTTGGTGGGGTAGGGAGGGGATTCGAAATATGTTGGAAACTATACAAATAAAATATCACATGGTGAACTTCATATGACCGGTTTTATTGAACAGAGGGCGCGAAATATGAACAAGTGTCCCAGGGAAATTTGCACTTGATTGTAGTCGTAGGTTGAAAAGTTGCGTTCTTTGATTCCTCGTGTCGTGAGCGCACGTTGCAAGTGTCACGATGCTTCACGAAATGGATGCCAGCCGGCGCTGCCTATTATACATGTTATGTTGATTAATATAGCAATTAAAAACGTCTATTGTTATATATTTTATAAATGCAATGTAACAAAATATTGTAGTCGTCAAAGAAGGTAGTATCATCTCATTTAACTGAAGTACAAGCAGTTTTGAAAAGATTGTTGTTGAGTGAGATCCTTGAACATGTTGAACGAAAAATAACATAGCAAAAGAATACCCTTCGCTCGAACAAGTTGCGATGGCTTAGTGGACAGAGCGAAGGTATGCAGTGCGGAAGGTTGAGAGTTCGATTCCCATGTTATCTAATCGATTATGTGGAATTTTTCAGTTCGTTTTTCTTTTCTTTTTTCCTCTCCCTTTTGTCTTTAATAATTAGGCCTAATGAATGTCAGCTTGAAGGCCCACTTTTTTCAGGATTTAGTTCTTGTTCATGTTTAAGCCTAATCATACATTCGAGTTCATATCTTTTTAAAAAAATGCATTTAAGTTCAGTAGCTTTCAATATGAAATAATCAAATAAAGCATGTCAAACTTAAGTAATTTTTAAAAGTTCAAGAATATATATATAGGCCTAG
Organism: Amphiura filiformis; assembly: GCF_039555335.1. Classification (NCBI taxonomy): domain Eukaryota; kingdom Metazoa; phylum Echinodermata; class Ophiuroidea; order Amphilepidida; family Amphiuridae; genus Amphiura; species Amphiura filiformis. Next base: position 18,849,981 of record NC_092629.1, read on the forward strand.
GCCTATCAAATAAAGGAACGTCAACACAGATTTTCACGATTTTTGAATTGGACTAGACCCCTCCCCTATCGGCAACATATTTTATGAGCTTTTATGCATACATATCAAATCATGAGATGCACGAATTTCAAACCTAATATTTTGGCATATTTGTAATTTTTACACAATGTCCAACTTACACCTCGGATTACACCTAATTGAATCAGCCAAGTTCGTTGTCTAGATAGAGCAACTATAACTTTGATGTCTTATTAAGACTAATCCCCATAGAACACCACAGTTAAGCGGTCAAGATATTAAGTGTTTTCTTTCATTTTTATCTCGCTACTTCTGCTTCAAATGTAACGTGAAAACCTTCCTGACAGTTATTTACTAATATTATAAATATTGTTATAATTTTTGGAATAACAAAACTTCAAATTTGCCCGAAATCGTATATTATGGCTTTAATAAAATATGAAAACTAGGATTTAAAAATATGAGTTAAAATCAAATCAAAAATCAAAGAGAGGTGCTTGCGGGGTTCGAACCAAGATCGAACTTCCAAATACATGTATTTACCACTAAGCCATACCAGAGATATGATTAATTCGGTGACAATAATAGCAATGTTATTCCCAATCAGTGGCTCACTCGTGCATTCTATTTCTGGAATGAATTAACACCGTCCAAATAATGTAACAGAAACCTTTATGCTGACTTTTAAAATTGTTTGAACGTTGGGAGTATTATTTTCAAGTTAAATAACCAACAATGGACAATTGACAATGGAAGTTCTTTGCAGGAAAAACATCGGCCGTACAATATATGGCGTGACAGTAGTCACGCACAAAGATAAACATTTCAACATGTTCAATATACGACTGACAATATACCCCAACCAAAATTCACGAAATTTTCAGGCAAGCTAACTTAAGTTATTCTATAACATGACACCCATTTTTGATTCCGGCGCATTTTCTTGCTTGATGATATGAACATTTTTGTGTTCGTGACATGCAATTTTTCTCATTTTCCGAGCTACTTTGGACATGTTCAAGCTTCTTTTTTTTTCCATTTAATTCAACTTTTACACGTTATTTGTTGCTTTACACAAATGTTTGATGTCTTATCTGTGGTCAGGGTACATGAATGGAGCAATATACGACCCGTGTCTTCCATTTCTGGAGCTATTTTGATAAAAAGCGTTTGCCGGCTAAAATTTCAACATTGTGTTACGTAACCCGTGTTCACCAACCCGTATAAATTTTCTGTCGAACAAAAGAGGTCACGAAGTTGCTGTCGTACTGTTTAGCAAACTATATTAGTTTGAGACGCTAAAAAATCAATTCCGTAAAAAGCTCGCAGGCGAACTCAAGGCCTATAAAAATCAAAAATATCACACTAAAAGATACAATTTGATGCTTAATTTTAACACCAGGATTTAAAAAAAATGTATATCCAAGCACCAAGTTTTTAACTGACATTACAGAAGAAAAAAAAAAATATTGCTTTATATTTGACCGAGAAAATTAATTTTATAGCAAAAAGGTGTATCTCTGAATTGTGCTGATTTTAACATGTATCGATCGACTTTTAGCGCGACTAAGCATTTCTAAAGAATCGGTTGTCCAGGTAGGTGACTGTAACCGTCTATTTTGAATGGGGCTGTCAGCCTTGTATCAGGAGGGTGAAAGTGCATAGGAACAATGTCGGTAACTACGGCACGCAATTGTTCGACCTAGGCTACATCATTCGCCATTTTGTAAATATTAACGCATGATCGTTGCTTTGAAGTTTCGATAATTGATTTGTATTGAATTTATTTTGCTTCAAAAATGTGCAGGAAAATAACTTTTTACTGGATATTCAACAAATGAAATATAAAAACAACAACAAATGCTAACAAGATTTTCTTCACAAACACACATAAAACTATCAAAGCAGGTCTGAAATGTAGGTCTAACCCCTTGCCCCCCCCCCCGAAATATTTCTAGTACTTACTGCCCCACATACAAAGTAAACGCGGCTTGACATTTAAACAATGATTTAGTTTACTATAGTTTACCTGCATTTGGAACATTACTGTCCCGAATTTCGCCGCCTCTAGTAGTAGATTGGTCCACAGTGCCATGTACATGGGTTATGTGTTGACGCATCCCTATCCACGTATAATTCACGTAGTAAAATATTATGCATATACACACAGCCAAAAGAAATAATGCAGTCCAAAACCGACTCAAAAGTTTCATTTGAAATACACATACATGCATTTTATCATAATGTGTCGAAAGTCACTTAAACTCTATGTGATCAAATAAACAAACAAATCTCCAAATCCGTGTTAAGTACAACAGCGAAATATGCTAATTACAAAGGTGGTCAGATTGGCATTTTACAATGCCCTGTCAAGGTAGGTTTGAATACCGACAACCTGACACAAAGAAACTCCGTTGTTCACCCACCTTTGCACAAAAGAGTTGAGGCCAGGACAACCTGACACAATAGCGGAATCGACCAAGCGTTAACCTCATATTCATGTTATCGTGATTATCGCCCTCTTTTGACTGCCAACACGTATACCTTTATACAGGGGATATTTGGTCAAATCATATCCCTGGTCAAATCTAATGGAGCATGGTTTCGACCGGCATGATGTCATCATTTATAGAGAGTTTCGGAAATAAATAATGTCCAGGGAAAAATTGTGCCTTAGGCTGCGTTCACATAGAAGTATACTATTCGGGTATACGGTGCACGTTTTGCAGGTAGGCTACACGCGTATATAGTTAAATCGAGCAAGGCAATTTATAGTACCGGGTCACATAAGGCTACGATCGCATAGAAGTATACTATTCGGGTATACGATGCACGTTTTGCAGGTGCACGCGTATAGATTAAATCGAGCAAGGTAATTTCATAGTACCGGGTCACATAAGAGCTATTCGAAAAGGCCGTATACCTGCGTATAGTATAGTATAGTGGGAATCGCGCGTGTTCGATTTTAGTGCAGCGTATACCGTCCAAATTTTAAAAACCTAAACCATATGTGGGCAAATTCATTTTTTTAATAGATGCACTATCTAATTCTGCACATTATGACACCTCATTGAATGCAATGTGACCTCAAGAAGTTTAAGTTACAAGCATTTGATAAGACGAAGAAAATGGGTAAACTGACATACTCGCTATTCGCTATACGAAATACGCTCATTCGATCAGGCTGAGTTCACATAGTATACTCCTATATGAACTCAGCCTGAACGAATGAGCGTATTTCGTATAGCGAATACCGTATACCGTATACTTCTATGTGAACTCAGCCTAATTATTACACGATATCTAAAAAAATCATTTAATATACTTGAATGATTGCCTGCCAAACAGACTTCCAAACTCGACGAAATGCAAGGCTGCGAAAACAACTATGGGATATAGGCCTATTCCCATGCCAACTGTCCGTTTTCATCTAAAAAACTTTTCAGTTAATGAGCCTGTAATATACTACAGGGTAATCTTGTAAGAATTTCCGTATTTAACCTTTATTGTCAGGCTATATCTTCCCACTTGATATGAATATGATAATGGTAAGGGTTATGCTTCCCCAGTTATGCCGGTAAAATCATGGCCGTAGATAGTCACGGATGGACACATCGCCACCCCTCCCCTCATACGGCATATTTTCAAGGTAGGCCCGAAACTTTCTCGTTTTGGTCCATGATTTTGGCATTAAAATTGCTAATTATTACCAGAAAAATAATGTCTCAACTTTCCTGTTATTACGTGCTTCGCGCACATTTTGTCAAGTCATAGTGGTACCTGATCAGGTGGACGATTTACCTTGCTTGTCCCCCCGCGGGGGGCGGCTTGTCCCATGGCCCGGTGATTCCGGTACACTAACCCAGTAGCCCCCGCGCTGGTCGAACTCCGGGGGCTATGGCGTGCTTCACCCAAAAAGTCCCATTTACGAACGTAGCGATCAGAAATATAAAGGGGTGTTTGGGTTTGTTGTTTTTTTGGTCAAAAAAGGTCTAGGCCTATATTTTGAAAAAAAATCCACTTTTTCAAAATCCGTCCCCAAAATCAGCACCCCCTCCAAAAAACAAAACAAATCCTGGTTTATGGGCCTGTTCACCGACTTCCAACATTTTAGCTAATGAATCATCCCAGACTAAGCATGCTAAGTAAGATCATTATCTTGTAAATTTAGTTCATACAAAGATCCTAAAAATATAGGATCTTTGTTCATAAGGCCTATAGGTACCTACCAAACAAAATCAAACACATCGTCACGGTGAAGTTGTTATTACAATGTACATTAATATCAATTACTGGGCGTATGGTAGGCCTATACACACTTCTTTACATGTCTGATGACAATAGAGAGCTTGCGAAATGACGTTACGTTAACTTTAACTTTAACGTCTAGAGGATTATAGAGGATTATGTATTCAAAACCAAGGTGGTTTCGCAAGCTCTCTAATAATAGATATTGGTAAAACCTGTAGGTTTTTACTAGAGCTTTGTTTAGTGTTCAGCTAAGAGTCTACTATAATGCTAATGATGCGTGCTATTCATCCTATTGAGGGAACACCAAATAATACAATAGCAATAATATGAAAAACAAACTTTGGTACATCCAGCAAGATCAGTCAACCATCTTAATTCTTCTTAAAATGCATGAACTGAACACCAAAAGAGTATTATTGTCAGTGCATACATATCATAGCTAGTTTTTACTTACAAAAATTATTCCTAAATATAGTATGTTTTAATTGGTGTAACTTGCAAACTTAATATATATTTAGGCCATAGAGAGAAAACATGACACATGCAATACTATAACTAAATGACAATGATCATAAATATTGTCTGTCATTATTTAATCTATGCGTATAAAACTGTGGAATTTTAGAAATACTAGGCCTAAATGGTGAAAATCATTTCGCGCGAAACCCAAAAATTCGTCAACGACAAACGATCAAATTTCGCTAGCACTGTAGAGTCTATTTTGCGTGGATATCAATTATGGAAATGGCAACAAAGAAAGGTAAGGATTTCTTTTTACGCAATCTATCATATTATCATGATTATTTAAAAAACGATCGAATCCTGTAACATGCACATTCATGACATTCTGCCGGGTAACTCTGCAGGTTCTTGCTGAATTTATGTAGGCTGGCATGTGATAGTGATTTCAAAGCCTGCTTCCTCCAATTTACAATCATACAAATGAACAGAATTTATGAACCAGAGTGAACAAGATTCCTGATAGGAATCAAAATATTTCTAGTGAGTACCTAATTTTACTTATTTGGATTTATGGCCTATGCCTTGTGACGGTGTTGAGTCCAACTAAATATGACATATAGCCTAATCACTGGAAACTATATTGGGTATAAGGGACGCCCGAGTAGGGAACGTTAGACAAGGGGGAGGGTGGGAGTTACAAAAAAAATCGACACAAAATCGCCCCCGCGTCCGCTCATTTTTTTTCGGATTCCCTTTGCCAGTTTCTCTTATTTCTCCATTTAGAAATTCGGATTTACCCCCTTAAAACTCTATTGGTGTGAACGGTCCCTTATAAGAGGTAGGTAGGTACTACTAATTTCGTACTATTTATTTTTTAATAGAATCCCTACTTATTTATTTTTTCCCGTAACTATTCGAATTGATGCAATAATACTGTTCAATTTGTTTAAATGTAAAGCGAAACGACAATCGTATCAAAATGAATAGCCTAGTTTCCGTTTCATTTTAATAACTATTCAAATTGACAAAATATATAACTCATTTTTGGACAAAGTCTCACGATTCAAATTTCTTTCCTTTTTGTGTAATTTTTGATAATTATGAATCTATTCATTTTTGACAAGAACCTGTTCATTGTTTTAAATGACAAAGCAACCTTATCAAATTTGATATGAATTTTGAGTTTCTTGTCATTTTGATTATCCGATTCATTTTGAAGAGAAATATTAATGTTCATTTTAAAGAGAAATATGGTATGTCCCCATCTGAATAAGTTTCCCTGATCAAATTTGACAAGTTTAACTTTCTATTCAAAAATGATATCGTTTTAAGCATAGACCATGAAAAAAAAATGTCCAGGTCTATGTTTTACGAGTGTGTAGTCACTTTGGTCACGACATTGTTATAGGCCTACATATCGATGAGCGATTTTTTAAATACCCCTCAATAATAAAAACAAAATTTCATACCCATTGATGAGATTTTTTTTTCACCTCGGCCAACTTTTCAGCCCCAGCTTCAGCATTTGTAGTTTGCAATAATATTAGTTCCGATCATCACGTTTATTAAAAATATTTTGTATTTTGGTTGATAAGCTTAATATCACAGACTGAAGTCGGCTCCTGGCTCCAGCTAATTTTGAGCCATTGCATAGGCCTAAGACTAGTGATTGCCTGAAGGATGTAAGAACAGAAAATACTTTGTTCATTCACCATATCAAAACCATATGATATAATTATCTAAATAGCGCATCTGCACATGCACGTGCGTCTGATCTATTTGAATCTATCAGCATCTTTAATATTTTTTTAAAGATCGCACAACTGTAGATAAATTGATAATACAATTAGGCCTATATAATAGGCCTACTCCCCATTCCGGAAAAATACAGAACTAATTTGGATTTAAAAAATATTACCTTGTTTTGCCACATGAAACATAGCTAAATCCTAATCCTTTAGTTATTCCCAACTGGCAGTGAAAGTAAAATTTTAATATTTGGTCAACTTTTGGAAATAAGGGCCAAAAACATGCATTTTTATGGCGTTTTTCGACCTTTTTCGTGTTCTGTGAGAATCAAGCCCAAAGAATTGAACAGCGTCTCATTTCAAGTTATGCATTCTTATTTTTGGAAAACACATTTCCCAATCTTTAGCAAAAATAACATATAATATTAAAATAATGAGCTAACTCTTACCCTATGCTCAAGATTTTGAATGCCAAGTCTTACAATTTTGTGACTATTGTTAGAAAACATGCAAAATTGCATGTTTTTGAACCATTTGCCCTCAAATTGCAAATATATTAAAATTTTACTTTTATTGCCAGTCAGGACTAACTTATAACTAAAGGATTAGGATTTAGCTATTTCATTTGGCTAAACAGGATAGGCCTTATATTTTTAATCCAAAAAAAATAGATCTGTATTTTTCTGGAATGGGGAGTAGTTACATGCACGAAGCAATGAAAAATACGGTGAAAACAATTAGGTATGAAGCATTGAGAAACTAGTTTCAGTACCGCCGACAAGGGGGAGTTAAGGCGGTGCGTTACCCCCGCACAGCCTTAGACCCAACTTGATTTACACTTCTCAAATTCCAAAGTTTAGTTGAAACCCCATTTCACTTAAATTTGGACCTTTTTCCCGTGATAAACCTTTTTGAATCAATCCATTTAGTACAATGGGGACGAATGTCATAATGTCATAATGATTAGAACGAAATTCACAATTGTAATGTCATTGTTTAGGAAAAAGTAATAAAGAATACATTAAATTCATAAAACATAATCGCAGATTATTTTGCTAAATTCGATAGGGTACATGCCCCAAGTTGAGAATGGACCGTCCTACTCAATTTGTGAAAAGGTCGCAAACCCTTTGGTGGACCCAGGTTAGTCCATACAGGACCAACGGAATATTTAGCACCATAATCAACGCCGTCAGGCGTTGGTCCTTACACATTGGGTCTTTTTATCTTTTCAGTTTCCGTAAGTCTATTGTTCAGATACGAAAACGCAAGTGATTCAGTAAGTTTACTGTAATCTGACTTCATTGTTAACTTTGAAGTACCAATCAGCTTATTTCAATAGAGGCAGATGAGTCAGATGCCTATGTCAATAAAAGCGGGAGAGACAAGACCGATGTTTTTAATGGTCTAGCGCCCTCTCGTCTTTGCATTGCTAAATTGATCTATATTAATTTGACAAAATGCATGCCAATCCGAATGATAATGTGCAATTTTCTTCTGTAAAAACGTTGCAAATAAGCCCTTCAATCACAAAAGGTCCGCTTATGAGCCTGTCGCGCCCCATTGCACTTGTGCAGGGCCACAGTGTCGCCCTTCCCTCGTATCAATGTCTATCTCCCTATTTTGCTTCCTCCTGCCCCCCGCCCCCATGATCAGGCTCCCCACTCCCTCCCCGGTCCCTACTCTCTCCTCTCGAGCTTTCTCTTTCTAGCCTTTCCGTCTCTCCCTCTCCTCTCTTTCTTTCTCACGCCCTCCCACTCTCACTTGTTCAGTCTCAAGTATCTCCCTCCCTCCCTCCCTCCCCCTCCCTTGCGAAATTTATCAGTATGATCAGAGAAGATGTAATAAAGAGGAGGTTGAACAAGCTATCCTCAAACAAAATATGTGTGAGACCGCTCATTCAAAGTAAATGATGAATCACCCTATTTAGCTGCTTTACAATAGAATACCACAATGGGGTTTGAACCGGGATGGGTGTGATACACAAGTTGCAGCTAACTGCTTTTAGGGATAGGTCAGTGTGTGCATGTCATCATGCCATGCACACCATGCATGCAGACCCTGTCATCTTGTCAGATTTCGGATAAAATATGACTGAAGTTCCATGGCAAATTATAATTTTTGCTGCTTGTTGCCACTTTCAGCCTCTATTATTTATGATAAAGAACGTTTTCAATTATCAGAATATCTTTATTAGGTTTGCAGGAAATGACAGGAAAATACATAAAATAATAAAATAGAAATGATCAACAATCGTCACCTCTCTAAAAACTCCTAAAAATTTCTTCTTTAGAAATGTATATATTTACAAAAAAAGGGCGGATTTGGGGAAATTTTACAGCACTCGATTTCTTTCTTGTATTATCCACATGTGGTATTCCATCCAAGCAGCAGGTCCTTAACACACGCGTTTCATACTTTTCAACAAATTCTCTATAGAAACATTGGAAATATTTCCAATTCTGAAGTGAAAATCGGTCAACCATGGGCGGTCACACACATAACATCATAGGATATTTCAAGTGGATGTTTAACTACTTGAGAATAAAGGACTATGAATAGATGCGACAGGATTACCTACGGGATTATCTCAAGGATATAATTCTGTTGACCCTCCTCTTTATTACATCTTCTCTGGTATGATCCATGACTAAAAATAAGCTCTGCAAAAATAAACATTTAAAATAAACCCGAGTCATGCATATACGCTGGCGAAGTTACGTAATAATCGGATTAACTACCATAGCAATAGGTGAAAACAATTTTTGAATATACCGCGCTGCACTGATACGTTCACTCGGTACCTCTGCATTGAACCGCATCGTGGTGATCAATTGCACCTGTAAGATTAGTGTCTTTGAAAAGACCGGTATTGTATTCAATCTATGATTGCAGACATACACAGGTGATTAGTTCAACCTGCTTGTAGTGCAGCGCGATATGTTCAAAATTGTTTTCACCTATTGCTATGGTAGTTAATACGATTAATTACGTAACTTCGCCAGCGTATAGGCCCAACCAATTATCAGATTAGCTTGCCATTGGTACGAATGAATAGAATATATTATCTTTGCTCCAATGCAATTCTTTTGTATTGCATTTCAATATAAAACATGATTACCAAATCACCACTTGTACGCGCCTCATTGGGAGATATTTGACTATTTCAGACGCTCGTTTCATCGCCAATAAGAAAGACCTTTACTTATAACTTGGCAACATGGTTAGTATATATTTCAATGCAAGACAATTTTTACGAGCCACTTACGTCTAGGCGTAAGTGCATATACACCAAACACAAGTCAATTGAAGCCGTACAATTTATCGCGAATTTAGGACCGTAAAATTTAGACTCTTCTTTTGTTTAGATTAGCACTCAACCGCACATCTCAAGGTTTTATGTAAAAAATCAATATAACTTACCAAAACGAAAACTGAAATTCACGAGCTTCAAATTTTCAGTAACTAACAAAAGGCTAGAATAAAATATTGGTCACACCTGGAGACTACCACTTCAGAATAACAATGACTTACAAAACGGATATGAGTTATGAAACAGAACTGAAAAGATAAAACGACGGTAGGGTCGTTTTATCTTTTCTGTTTCTGTTTCGGTTTCGGTTTCGGATCTCATTGTTATTTTGAAGTGTCAGCATGGTACGTGTGAACAATCCTTTTATTCTAGTCTTTTGTTGACTACAGAAAAGTTGAACGAAGATAACTTCTGTTTCGGTTTCGGGAGTTATGTTAATTTCTGACATGAAAAACGTGATATGAGAGGGTTGATGCTAATCTAGACAAAAGAAGTGTAAGCGGGAGTAGGCTCGTGAAAATAGCCCAGCGTAGAAATATACATTAACATGAATAATATAAATTCATCAATAGTAATCATTGTTGCCAAGAATACGTATACTTGTTCGTGCAATCGCGCAAAAATCGGTCATATTATGATTACGTAGCGATTAAAGGAGAGGAGAGGAGAGGAGAGGAGAGGAGAGGAGAGGAGAGGAGAGGAGAGGAGAGGAGAGGAGAGGAGAGGAGAGGGGAGGGGAGGGGAGGGGGAGAAGGGTAAATGAAATACAACATCCAATATAATTCACATATCCACATAATTCAAAAGATGGCACAGGTGAGAGTTGGGGAGGGGGGGGGGGGAGAGACAGACAGAATAGAAAGAGAAGAAAAAGAGAGGAAAAGAGGCAGGGGTCCTTTTTTTAAATGTCATAGTAATATGGACCATAATGACACCAAATTTGCGTTCGGACCTGATGTAGGCCTATGACATGAGTAAGATTGCCCACTTGAGACGCCAGTGTTGCATATAAGCCCCCTAATCGACTTATCCAACCTTTATTGACAGACATAAGTGTGATTGACAGCACCTATTATTACCTCTTCAAATGAGAAGCATGATGCCCCAAACGTAACAATGAAGTCAACTTACACACCATCCTACTTAATCCCTTGCGTTTTCGTTTCTGAACAATAGAGCTCCCGAAACAGAAAAGATGAAACGAGGATAGGTATAGTCAAAACAGTATGAATGTATAAACATTAACATGTAATATACCTGAACGAACAGTAAAAGCTGCATTAATATAAGCACACACAATTTGTAAAATATCATTATCTTTAGCACCCATAATAGCAATAAAAATATCATATAGTTATTTAGGTTTGTGGTATTCAAAATAGACTTAATATCAGACAGTATCATAAGCTTTACATTTCATAATAAAATGATATTCATCCTCGGGTTCATCAAGATCACATTTAGTACAAATCCTATTTTCAGGTGGAATACGAGGTGTAGAATGGCGACCCGTTTCAATCATAAGATTGTGGGCACTTATACGAAGTTTACAGAAGTTATATAGATCTTTTACTACGACTGAGTAAGGGAACATAGTTTTCACATTCAAAGGATGTTTTAAATAAACAATAGGTTCTTAACTTTAATTGAACATTGGTTACACGTGAATTCCAATCGTTATTGTAAGCATGAACTAGCCTCTGTAATAATAGATGCTTTATGAAGGATATTAGGCTTGTGCCAAATTTCATCATTACCAATTAAATTACAAACATTTTTGATGCCATTACTCCAACTAAATGTATTAGTAAGTAACATTCTGTTATCGATTAATGATTGTACAGCAAGAGATGTAGAACCAAGAATACAGTCATTATTTAACTTCCACCAATATTTTAAAGGCAAAGAAAGCATAAATATCAATAGTGGATAACTACCAAGTTCGGCTCTTACAGCATTATTTGTAGCCTTACGATGTACTCCTAAAATGAGCTTACACATTTTAATGTGAAGGTCCGCTTCAGAAATTAATTTATCACAAACATCAATGAAATTACCATCTTTGAGACCTTTGAGTAGAAAAGGAGCCCAAATAGATAGATATTTGGTGGATCAACGTGGGTGGTCTCATATATAACACTTCTGAGGGCTGTCATATTTGTCGTCGCTTCAATCATGTCTTATGTTATTTATTTATTTATTTATTTATTTATTTATTTATTTATTTATTTATTTATTTATTTATTTATTTATTTATTTATTTATTTATTTATTTATTTATTTATTTATTTATTTAATAAAGTTATTACTTATGTATTATTTTATTGACTTATTTATTGACTTATTTATTTATTTTTTATTTACTTATTATCTATTGACGCATTCATTTCTTGCTTTGCTTTGTAGTTGAAACCTGCACGAAGGTATGGGTCAACCTCCGCGCCGGTTACAGGCAGGTCGTCGTAAATGCCCCGAAAAGCAAATCTGTTTGACTCCTATTTACTACCCATTACAGAAATTAAATCAAGGCAATAGCTCAATTGAGTTTTAGTATTATGATTTTATTAACTTCGTTAAAGAAATTCTCTAAATTTTGCTTACCTTGGTCAACGGGCAATACTTGTTAACAGTGGGTAACACAGTGAATTGTAGAAATATATCTTTCTCCGGTTCATAGTTTTAAAATCGAAGCCGCATATATTTTGACGACCAAAAAGTATTCGAAGCCGAATATTCGCCTTCGAATACACTTTGAACCGGCCTTCAGTCAGTGAAGCGATTCAAATGGATCAATGAGCATGCTTACACTTTCATTTAGACTATACATCACAGAACGTAAGGGACCTTTCACAAACACTTGTTAGGATGGCCTGATGCAAAAAGGGGGGCCCTTAAAGTTTTGACCCTCCTAAGGGAGGGGGGCTGATAATATTGACCACAAATTTAACCGGGAAAATCGAGTTAATATGCTTTTCTATGGGGTTGACCCATATTTTTCATGTCAAAAAAAGGGGGGGGGGGGCCTGAAATTTGTGAGATCTGAAGGAGTAAACCACGCAGACGACGCGGCCGCATCGTTGTTAAACGGTGATGAACAACGGTGAAACATGATTGAATCCCTAAATTAACAATAGATGAGTTGACCTCAATGTTTATCAACAAAGGCAAGGGGCTGGTATATCAACATGCTAGACTGCTCCGTAGTCCACTTGCCCATTGTCATGATTGTGCATACTCTGGATATTGCATTTAAGCTTAAAACTCCAATTTAATTAATATGTGCACAATTGATAGATTTTCACAACTGATCATCTTTTCAGTCACCATACTCCCTCTGTATGTTAGCTTCCCAAGTTGACTACTGACTTTGGATTGCGGTTAACATTTTTAACATGGGACTCAATGGAGAGTTAGGCCAATTTCGGGCCTAACTAAAATTGGTCATGATGTAATGCATCTTTAAGGCTACATGCTCTTTTTGGCCAAAACATTAAAGTAATCTTTTCCCACAACTAAATATCATAGTCAGGAAATTAATGATGCATCTGGTAGCTTAGATCATAACTTTCATTGCACTTAGTTGCAATTATCCCAGAAAATTCTGGATTTGTTTTTACAGAGTCTTGAATTGTCGATGTTTTTGATCAAAAAACATCACTCGGTGTATTTTGAAACTCGAGGCATTAACTCTTCTCAAATTAGCCCCAAATCATAATTTATTATATGCACGTGTAGCAAACACCAATGGGAATAATTGGACGTTGTTTGCGGAGCCTAAATTTGGTTTGATTTTATTTCACAATAATTCTAAGGTGAGAATTTTGACCTGACATTTACTTTTTGGATTTCAAATTTAAATTTATTGATATACATATTTTGAATAAATAAAGAGTACGCTTACCTTTCTGCAACACTTCCCGGTATCATTAAGCATCTGCTGATAACCAACATTTTAGCTGAAAACAGTCCTTCCTATCATTTTTGAACAAAATATGGTTCAAAAGTCCGAACGCGGCGTGTATAAACTAGCACAGCGAGATAACGAACAGAGCTATTTACGGTGGGGTATCTATTGTAAGCTATTAGGGTAGGCCTATAGTATATCTTCCCGCAAGTGACAAGATGTGTCAAGCAGGGCGGTATATTCAAACGCTATTGTCTGGATCATTGAGTATCGATTGAGCACGTATACATGCAGCACGGATGTGTGTGGTCCTCCCAGGTTTTGACATAAATTACAAATGACGTTGTGAATGACCCAGCGTTTTCATTTTATTATTACTAAATTAATCGTCGTTTATCACGAGTGCTAAGAGTTGTACCAGTTCAATTCATCAAAATTAATTTGTATTAAATGAAAAACAAACAGACAAGTAGAGTCATATGTCTTTCTATGACCGTATTCCTACCAAAATCAAAATCAAAATGATTTTCAATACGCTAGAAACGTATTGATATGTATATCTTTGAAAATCGCCGAATGTTAACCACAGTCACCGTGGCACAGCATAGGCATCTTTAGCATTCAGTGAAATTGGCAGTGGTTCGAACCCCGGTGAAAATTTTAGTATTTTTTATTCTTTTTACTAATGCGCTGTGCCGTTTTACAAACACGCCCCTGATTGAAACTCATGGGCATGTACCCTTAAATGAATCTGGCTTGTGATTGGTCGCCCAGATCTCGTTATTGTCTAAATCCTCCCGACACGTACCATTAATACCATTAACTATACATTGTACACATCTATCTATTTGGAATGAGGCGCTTTTGTGCTGGCGCGAAAGTTGGTGGATGAACGTATGCATCTAGCGCGTATTGTACCACCATGCTTAGTCTTGTGGTTAGATTTGATTGATAAACAAGTATGATTGACAGTGTGTTTTAGAGAACGAAGTTCCTGGGTAAAGTTCTGCTTAAAAGTGAAAGTCCATAGTCAGTATTGTTCAGTATTAAAGTGCCATTATAGTTATGCCATTATGATATGTTGCATTCAATAATATAAGCCTACGTATATTTTACTTTTACTGTCACAAATATAATTATATACATTTTTTCATAACCATTTTATACTAGTATTTTGATGAAAAAAATATCAGTATAATTTCGAGTTTAACTGAATGCGTTCATCATGATTAATAACGTATTTTTATTTACCAAAAATCGACTATGGCATAGTCTAATCAACATGCTTGAGTGAACCCCGTGTAATCATTACACTGTTCAATAGCCTTATTGCAATGTGGCGGGAGTTTTAAAATCACGAGCCCTGAACAAAATATGATGCGCGCGCATACTGCCTGGCAAAAAGCAATGGAAATTATGATGATGCGTGCGCATACTGCCAGGCATTGACGTCAGAAGTCAATTCATCTATACCAGTGATCAAGTGGTTGAAATACTACAAAATGCTGGTAGGCCTAATGCTATGACTGTCAACAATAACAAGCGCCTAAATACAAAAGTGCAACAACCTTGGTTTCAGCGATTGTAAAACTTCTAAAGTCAAAAAGATTATGGCTCTGCTTCAATTCCGAAATTCGTACATTAAATTTGTACATTAATTGCAAGAAATCATTTAAACAGATGTGTAAAATATGAAATCAGTACCAAAAGGCTCTTAGAATTAAACTTATTAATGATTGCAAAGATCAAAAATTATTTTGGGCTGTTGTGAAATATCTGAGAAAGGACGACCGTTCTGAGCCGTGTACATTAGAGAATGAATTTGGAGAAAACCTTCTGATAATATTGCAAACACTCGTTGAGCAGCAAGACATTCCTTCTAAGCTTTTAATCCGATAAGCTGATTATCTATTTGTTTTCATGAATTGGAAGACATTCTTTGATGTATTACTGAGCTCAATCATTTGAAATTACTGGAGCGTGAGCCACCCAGGCTGGTGGCTCAGCATAGTATTTTATTAACAGAAGGTTTTCTCCAAATCCGTTTCCTAATGATTTCTATGCAAAGATGGTATGATTATTTTAAAAGTGCATTTCAAGGTAATGTTGATATGAACATGTTCTCAGCCTGATAATGTAACTGAATTATTTAAAGATATTGATGTTTCTGAACAAGGTCTTAGTTGTGATATACTAAACAACGATATAACAGAGGATAGGGTTAAGGGGTGGGGTATGAACGTTTGGACAGTATTTATTGTGGGACATTAGAGTACATCAGACATATCGAATTGCATTCTGAATACGAAGAATGTCCTTCTGATATCAAATAATTTTGATTTTTTGAAATTCGCAATGTAATACACATTTTATGGCAAATCATTAAAATTGATATTTTTGATATTTAACAGTACTCGAAGTAAAATTTATAAATCAGATGATTTATACTTACAGTGTATGTAGGTGAGATTAAAGCCGACGATCAATTGAAAATTTTGACCTTTCGTATTGAAGATATGGATTTTTTTCCCAAAACATCAAAATAAATTAGGTCTTTTTGAGAAAAAAACCATATCTTCAATATGAAAGGTCAAAATTTTCAATTGATCGTCGGCTTTTCCTCCCAGCTACATACACTTTAAGAATATATCATTAGATTTATAAAATTTACTTCGAGGACTGTTATATATCAAAAATGTGAAAAATATCACATTTTAATAATTTGTCATATAATTTGTATTATATCGTAAATTTCAAAAAATGAAAATTATTTGATATCAGAAAGACATTCTTCGTATTCAGAATGCAATTCAATATGTCTGATGTGCTCTCATGTTGCACAAAAAATACGGTCGAAACGCTCAAAACGCTCATTCCAGATCCCTTAAGTATAATGGTTGTTAGTTGTCATAACCAGAGTATTCAATTCAATCCTACCTTTTGGCTATTTCCCAAAAGCATGGTCCACTGGTATGATTATTCCATTGCACAAAAAAGGTTCTACATCTGATCCAGGAAATTACAAAGGTATATCTTTGTTAAATATTTTTAGTAAGATATTGACATGGGGAAAGCAGAGGCTATGCAGAATGGTCGACTGCAGAGCCGTCGAATAATGACATTTTCAATGGGAAATGAACTGTTCGGATGATGTCATTTATTCCGTATTGAAAAGCGTGTTCCGACGGATCTGCACTCGACCGGCCTCATAAGCCCGTCGCCGAAGATTCGTGCTCCCTTTGTTCATAATCTTACTATAATTCACCAGAATCTGTACATCTGTCTTTTCTCGGAGACTGGGGGTCGCACTTGACAGGTGGGTGCGTCTTGACCCGGGACAGAACAAGTTTGTATTGGTTAGTGGGTCAAGGTCACCAAAGGTCATCTAGTTGTCAAATTAGTAAAAAAACTGTCATATGGGCATGAAACTTGGTGGGTAGGTGCATCTTGACATAAGACAGAACAAGTTTGTATTAATTAGTGGGCCAAGATCACCCGAGGTCATCCAGGGGTCATCTGAGGTCAAATTAGTAAAAACTATCGTATGGGCATGAAACTTGGTGAGTCAAATTTTTGGAAGGTCATTCTGGGGCCATCCGGGGTCACCCAGGGGTCATCTGAGGTCAAATTAGTAAAAAATGTTGTATGCACATGAAACTTGGTGGGTACAGTCACCTTTTAGAGTCAAATTTTGGAAGGTCATTTTGGGGTCATCCAAGGTCAAATTACTAAAAACTGTCATATGGGCATGAAACGTGGTGGGTACAGTCAACATTTAGAGCCAAATTTTGGAAGGTCATTTCGAGGTCACAAGGGGTCATCTGAGGTCAAATTAGTAAAAACTGTCATATTGGCATAAAACTTGGTGAGTACAGTCACCATCAGCCAGGTAATCGCGACAGCCGAGAACCGCCAAATACGGGTAACCGCCTAGTGTAGTAAATTTACGTAAAATTGTGGATATAGGGAGGCTAAATAAATACTGTCCAAACGGTCATACCCCATCCCTTGAAATGTTACGAAGAAATCTGAAAATATTGTTTGTGTTTGTTGGGAATCGAGATCAATAACAATTTTAAGCCGAAGATATCATCTATATATCACACTCTATTTCAACTTAAGGGTACAAGATGTATTGTTGGTCGAAGCAGCATCGATTTTCATTATCTAAATCAATATATTATTGAAAAAACATCATTCTACAAATCATATACTGTGAAAACTTGAAAACTGTGAGTTTTACAAAAGTGTTGTTGAACCTTCGTCACAAAGTAACTTCACAAGTATATCTGAATTCTTCTACACACTCGCTATGAAATGATCAATGCAATTTTTGCCAAAGCTCACTGCCATTCGTAAGATGCTCTGAACTACCAAATCGCAACATTTTTAATTAGTTGCTAGCCTTAAGGTGGTACTACACCCACTGATAAATTTTGTGACTAATTTTGCATTTTACTCAAAAAATAATTACATACTGGTAACAAAAGCTATGTACATTATAAGGGCAAGGAATCCAATTACTTCACTGACATTTCATTGATTAAGTAGTTCATTATGTATGTTAAGAAACATTCTAGAGGTACCTCTTGCTTATCATAAATAACGTACCGCTTGTCTTGAGTCACTGAAATTCCAGTGTTGTAACTGGATTCCTTGTCCCTATAATAAATTATACATAACTTTGTTACCAGGGTGTTATTTTTTTAAAAATAAAAATGCAAAAATAGTCACAAATTTATCAAGGGGTGTAGTACCACCTTAATAATGTTGATAGCCTTATGTACATGCACTTCCTCCATGGTTGGTAATATTTCATATTAACACCAGAGCATGAGAAAGTTTCTGCGGGCGTAGTGATCAAGTTCAGGACTCTCAGATAACGTTCTTGTCTTTCGAGCGAGACCAAGTTTATTTACAATGTGAGCAAGAACCGTCCTCTCTTGCGATATTGTTTTCCTGATCAGTCGTCTTACCACAAGTAGACGAAATTCTGTTGCTAAACACACTACTGAAGTAGAAAGTGTTGCTAAACACACTGCTGAAGTAAAAAAAGTGCCCGGATGTGTGCCCGGGGTTGCGTGTAACATTGGTAAGCATGGATGAACAAGCTACAACTTTAACCAGTAAAGTAAACGTTTAGTATTATCGGAAGTGATATCTGGTTGGAATAGTAATAATTGGGCAGTAATTTTGTGATTGATTTAGAGGAATGTAGAAGGTGTAGACATGAGGTGAGTTTTATGAGGTCGAGAGGAGTAAGGAGGTGTGGTATAGCCTATAGTCCAGGAAACTTGGGTAGTACTAGTAGTATTTAGAGAGGTGGGACCTATGTGTAAAGGGGTGATTAATGTTGTGTGTGTGGTGTAATTAGGTTACTGGACATGTTCGATTGTTCTGACTAGGTTTGGTTAATATTATTATTTTAAAAAAAATGCTGCATAAAATTGGTACACTTTCTGGAACATCAGTTGTTTGAAAAGAGATTAATGTTGTTAAACAAGTGCTGTTCAAAACGTGAAGAACACAGTTAAATTTAATTTAAACAACATTGTTCAAACATGACAAACAGACAAATCGAATTGCATTCAGAATACGAGCATACGAGGAATGACCTTTTGCTATCAAGTAATTTTGATTTTGTGAAATTGGTGATATAATAAAACACACTGTATAGCATTGTTATTTTTCATTTTTCTTCGTATTCAGAATGCAATTTGATATGTCTGATGTGCTCTCAGGCTCCACAAAAAATACTCTGCAAAGGTATGTAAAGTCGAATATGTTTAGGTTTATAAAATTTATTTATACACGAATGTGGTATTCACAAAAAATCACGCATTAGAATAATGTGTTTTCTCTTATTACGCATGGTGTCCTAGCAAACACAGAACGGTTGGTTTAAATGTCGGGATATATAAAGGATATAAAAACGTTTTAATAACATTTATAAAACATTTTTTGAAAACATGATGCAAAACATTCTAACATAATGTTATTTTAAAAATATTTGCTTAACATATTTTACAATAACGTTTTAAAAACGAATTCATGATCTTCAAATATTATTAAAGAATAAACGTATTAAGAACATGTTTACTGGAGCATGCATAACCTTGCATGAGTTCACGACTGAGGTTCATCGGCAAATTAATTGACCTTGTTGTACTTGCAATTTGATTTTATATACTTGCAATAATCATTTTAGTATTGGTAAGCAAATAAAACAGAATTTCTATTGCTTTGTACGAATCACGTATTTAGGGCGTTGCTTTCACAGTTCACCGTTCTTTTTCCTAATATCACACAACCTGAGCTGCTCGGACCCGGGGCTCGGACTCGTAGGTCAAGTTCACAAGTGGCTGAAAAACAAACTTTCTTTGTAAACAGCACCACACATGTGGGCCAACCATGCCTTTTGATAATGTTCTTATTCATGAAATATAACTATGTCTTACCTAAGATGTTACTTTTCAGAACTTTTAAAAATTTCAGACGTGTCAATATTAGTTGAATGTATTAAAGTATAGATTCCATTGTATTATACAGACTTGACATTTAATATGGAATATTTCTTCGCAAAATTCCAAGACTGGTCTGGAAGGGGTCTGCATAAACCGCACGGGCTAAATATTAATTGGGGTGTGTCGGGAGATGGTGTAAAATAATTGTTTGACTGAATATGTGCTTTCCATTAGTTTACATTATGGCGCTCATATTAAATATAGTGAATTAGCCTAAAATGGCGGTTTAAGGAGACTGAATTGGATTTTTCTGGCGGGGGGGGGGGTAGAATTTATGAATTTGAGGAACATTATTCTGATATGTTTAAATTTATTGAGGTTTGAGGCGATATTTACTGAACCTTAATACCAATTAGTGTTCGTCAGAACGGAAATGTACTTGTAATCTACCAGTTTTGAGAGTGGGAGGAGAAAATATGGTTTTTATACTGTACACAATGAATCAGAGTGAGTTCATTGGACAACCAGGAATCCGCGCAGTTGTTTTTGTATCGTAACATTTATAACATTTGACCCCAAGGGGGCCATTCAAACTTTCTGAGCACGTACCAATTTTTAGAGCCCTATTTTTAGGCTCCTCACATGTTCAAAAAATTGATACATTGCAAGTGTATTTCAGCTGTGATGAATGCCAATTGCTGGCGAAGTTCAAGAAATATCACCTCAAACCCCTATAAATTTGATAATAACAGAAACATGTTGCATTAAGTCCGAAATTGTGTCCCCTGCAAACCTCACATTCAGCCTCTCTAAATCCGCCATTTTAAGGAAATTCGCTACATTATGAGCAACATAATGTAAACACATTTTCTATTAAACAATTTTTTTACACAATCTTTTGACATACCCCAATTAATATCTAGCCCGTGCGGTTTATGCTGACTCCATTTCATATACGAGATAAAAAGCCGTATTTTTAGATCATTTTATAACAAAATTGTCACTAAAAATGTTGGAAAATACGAGCAAATATAATGTATCAACCCGCAAGGAAAATGAATCATTCCTACGCGATGCAGACTGCCCGTTCCATTTGAAATTAATGTTTATAGTTCAAACTTTTAAACTGTATCTTTAACAGTTAAAAGAGAATAACTACTAAAGGATATAGCTAAATCTACACCTTTACCCCACTATGTGAAACAGAAAATATGGAAAAATCACTCTACGCCACTAGGCCTATTATTATGTATTGTGACTGACGAGTTGAACTAGCTTTCTTTATTGTGCATGACCCGAAGCGATCAATAACTATACAAATGTCAATATATAGTAAAGCAGTGAACTTGAAAAAAACACACCAAAAAACACTTTCCACTTCGCTTTTTCTGATGTTTGGATTTAACGCCCAACAGTGCCACCGTTGAAAACATGTACAACCTGCAACCTGGCCGCAGTGAATCTAAGCTGCGTTGAGTTAAGTAACATATCTAAATTACATTAAAATCGCGCTAAAACATTTTATTTGTTTATTCTAGGCTGTTTTTATCAACAGTTACTCTAAAACTTTTTAGACGAATTGTGGATTAATTGTATTTATTATTATCTTTTGCCGCCGTGTCTGTGTCAGCACATAGTATGGCATTTTAGTCGAGACTTTGATGGTGTAAATTCTGGCAACACTAGTGTTACAATTCTTGCAGGTGGTCTATTAAACGATGCAGTAGGGAGTTTATAAACTAGTTAAAAATTAAAGTAAAATCACCGCAATTAATGTGAAAATCTTGGCAGTATTTATATAGTGTGCTCCAAATATGCAATACTGATTCTGGAGAATACAATAATCACATATTTTGGTATTCATTATTAGAGATTATTGAACATTATTTCATTGATTGCAGATACTTCCTATCACGCATGTATTGTCAGCCATGTAGACATGGTACACATAGGCATGTCAGGTGAGTCCAATTTTAAATACGTTATATTTAATAATATCTATCATGTATAACCATGATAACATTTAATAATATATTTTATTAGTAAAAGTGCACTATTCTTGCTGTATCATGCCATACAATAGTAACTATACTCGTATGGGCTGGTTTATCCCAGCCAACACACTACGTTTTTATGACGTTCGCTGACGTTGTACTTAGGTTGTCATCTACGTTGTATATACGTAAATTCATAATTCGTGTTGTAACCACGTTATATTTGACGTTGGTTTTCGTCATTATGACGTTGTAATGACGTTGTTTCGACGTTAAGTTGTGAACGTATTATTCAAACGTCGAAACAACCTCATAATGTTGTTATTTCAACGTCCAAAAATCAGCATCGAAAATAACGTTGTCACAACACGAATACGAGTACACAAATTCACGTATTTACAACGTAGATGACGTAGATGACAACAAGTATAACGTAGATTACTTTTATAGGATGTCAACAACGTAAAATTGTTGGCTGGGATAGAACTAGAACTCGATAGTGTCGCGGTCTGAGCTGTGGACCATTACCGTACATTTCATATTTGTGTGTGTTTTTTTTCTTTTTTTAAGATTCTTTGACTACTAAAATACTCTTCAGTTTTTGGCTCACTGATGTTTAATAGGTTAAATACCACTAATTATGTATTACACGGGTTTCAATGTAAAAATGGCTAATTTCATGTGGAATTTTCTCATATTCACAACTCTCACAGTTAAATGCCACTAATATCAGGTGAAACTATATGATTTAGATGCCAAATGATCAAAAACTCAACATAGGTTGACCTGAGACTTTTCTTGTTTTAACGCAATGAACCGTAAACACCTTAAAATGGCAGTGCGCCCTCGAAGCTGGAAGTTACAATATGGTAGGGCGAATATTTACTAAAAACCGAAGCCGTGCGTATGAATTTTGGTACTATTACAACAAAAATGTCATATAATGAGAGAAAATATACCTAAGACATGCAGATACGTCCTCCCCATCATTACTGAGTCACCGCCAAAGGATGTTGAAGGGGGGGGGAGGCGGCAAGAATGCACCTTTTCTCCAGTCCACCGGGTACGATCGGGGGAGCTGGGAACGCCAAAAGCTGTCCTTTCTGTCTCCAGACCCGAACATGTCTATCATTAATCGAGACAATAAACCTGTGTCCTGTGTCTGAGCTGCCAGTCCCCATAAGCATTGAAAAAGTTAAGTCCGGCTCAATGATGTGTTACAGACAGAGCAAGTACCATTTCTGGTCTTCTGGCATTAGACCAGTACTGTGAAGAGGTGCAAATGGTCTTATCACAACGTGCACTCTTGTGACATTGTATGTACATTGTGGAAGGCAGCACGCAGTTGGACCGATAGTACCAGCTCCCTGGGTAAGAATTCTTTGGTTACGGTCCTGGCAGGGATTTTGGCCCTTCTTGGTGACCTTGTTCAACTGTGCTATAGTATTCCTCTTGTATAACACTGTTAATGACACACTTTGAGTCACTCCCATTCTTTTGGCCACTTACCTCTGAATCAGACCAAGCTGAACCATTTGAACAACTCTGGCTACTTCAACTGCAGTCATCTGTCTTCTAACAGCCTCACAAGTCTATGCCACCAGATTTATTTCGCAAACAGAGTAAAAGATGGACATTTTGAGGTTGGGCAGGTCCTTTAAGGGATCTAAAATGAGCGTTTATTGCGTTTCGACAGTATTTTTTTTTGTGGGACATGAGAGCACCTCAGACCTATCGAATTGCATTCTGAATACGAAGCATGTCTTTCTGATATCAAATAATTTCCATTTTATGAAAATCACAATATAATGCAAATTTTATGACAAATTATAAAAATTTGATATTTTTCAAATTTTTGATATATAACAGTCCTCGAAGTAAATTATATAAATCTAATGACATATTTTTAAAGTGTATGTAGCAGGGAGGAAAAGCCGACGGTCAATTGAAAATTTTGACCTTTCATATTGAAGATATGGATTTTTTCCCCAAAAAGACCTAATTTTTTTTTTGGTGTTTTGGGAAAAAAAATCCATATCTTCAATACGAAAGGTCAAAATTTTCAATTGATCGTTGGCTTTTCATCCCACCTGCATACACTTTAAGTATAAATCATTAGATTTATAAAGTTTACTTCAAGTACTGTTAAATATCAAAATATCAATTTTTAATGATTTGCCATAAAATGTGTATTAAATTGCGAATTTCAAAAATCAAAATTATTTGATATCAGAATGACATTCTTCGTATTCAGAATGCAATTCGATATGTCTGATGTGCTCTAATGTCCCACAATAAATACTGTCCAAACGTTCATACCCCAGCCCTTAACCAAATCCGCTATTTACAATTTCATTCTTACCTTAGGACCTACTCATTTACTTATAGTATGAATTCATTGTAAACAAATGCTATCTCCATCTTAAGAATCCTGATAATATTCTCAGATAAAATCTATTTTAAGTGACGCAATATAATTTCATTGGTGCATATACGAAAACAGTAGGGTAACAGGGGAAAGATTCCCTCTGCGGGTTTTCTTCCCCTGGAGATTGTCAGATTTAGCAGATTTTTCCCGCTGTGTTGAGGGTTTTTTTCCATGTCACCCTATACTTTTTGCTTAAATTTCGGTCTACCCTCTAAAGCAGTCGACGCGATACCTGTAGCGTTTTCGTTTCTGAACAATAGGGCTCCCAAAACTGAAAAGATAAAACGACCCATAGTATACCATTGTGTTAAAAAATAAATGGTTTTTTTTTAAATTTATTGTGTGTAAACGTCAAGTTTGTATGTGAATTTTAAGCATCTGACGTGAAGAGCTCGGGTGAATGATAGAATTCTATTAATAAATATTTAATTCTAACGGATGAACTCCAGTAAACCACGATTTATCGGCAGTTTAAAGAGATGTTAACTGAACAAGATAAACAATTGAATACATGTATACACATGGCAATTACTGGCCCACGTGCTTTTCAATCCCAGGCACGTCACTATAAACTCAGTGTGACCTCATTCAAACATTTTGGGTTCATTTGTGCTTTACCCAACACCGTAGTCACTATTGTGTAATTTTCTTTACCTACTTATAAAAGCAATAATTCATGCTGGGAGCAAAATACCATTATTTATGATTACTGTCTGTCCAATTATCTTAGGGACCCGGTTTTATTATTTATTTAAATATACATGCTTTCGAAAAAAGTCATGAAAGAAAAGTTGTTAGTGACTTTCAGACCTCCTAAATTAAATTATTGTTCTAAAGATATTTGGTAACATTATAACAACAAATCTATTATATATTGAAATTTGAGCAACCCCACGGCAAATTTGAAAATGATGCGTGAAACGTTGGGTGTCATTTACCAAAAACGTATTTGGACGGTTCGATTATTATATTTCGAAGGTAGAAGTTCAATGGATATGATAGCTAAATAAGGAAAGCCATTTTCGATCAATAGAGGTGGTGCATGAAATTACTGATTGGCTCCAAACAAAGGATTTGAACCGGTGTCCTTCACCGTAACCATGGTGCAGTGCAATCCATTCAAATAAATGTTGTCATCAACCTATTTGATCGTAGTGCATTCGTTATGTGTGTGAGACGAACTGTCGCCTTAGATTGCAATCATGCTTTTGTTGAATGCATTTGAGTAGTCCGCCATATTTATGGTATGGTACGTCATATTCACAACCTCTATACGGTACACAGGTAGATAATTTAGAGGTCGTTGTCTCTCTTTAAAAAGGACAAGCAAAAATATAGCATTTATTGTATGTATATGTCTATCATATCTTTATTTACCTTTTTGAATAGGATTTATTATTATGTATTATTGTTATTGCGTTATAGTTGACAGTAAGTCCTACTTTCGATATTACTTTACCAAAAAGACATTCCCGTATCAAATTATAGTCTACATTAAGCCAAAAAATTAAGGTACCAGTTGTGTTCACCCCTGTATATCCTAAATAAGACAAATGTGTCAAAATTAAAACAAGCAGCTAACACCTGAACATTTTAGCTCTGATTCAAGACCTTATTTGTTAAAATTGGTTGAGAATTAAAGAAACGGTGGTCTAAAACCTACTGAAGAGACAAAATCATAAGTTGCACTTTTGTGTTCTAATCAATGAAAGCACGGCCCTGGTTTTACCATGCTAATCAATGGAAGCGCGGCGCTAGTTCTCTTGTTAGCGAACGCTTTGTGTACAAATCAATAGGGCATTTAATGCAGCAAACTGCAACATTGGTATCCTCCTTAGGTTTTGGGATCCCCGTGTCTTTATTTCTTGAACAATTTCAACGAATAAGGTCTTAAATTCGAGCTAAAAGATGCACCTATTGCCTGCTGGTTCCAATTATGGCATATCTGTCTTGGTTTAGGATATACAGGAGGTGAACATAACTGGTACCTTAATTTTTTGGCTTACTGTATATATCTTCCTCGAATCAGTATGTAGAAGTATACATTTTCAGAAAATGAAAGGTATGCGGAATATAGAAGACTGTCTTGGGCAAACAAATCACTGCTGTTTGATGGGATCATAGTAGTTGACCCTCTTCCCGGTCTAACCTTGATAGAGGGCGTTTTTACTCTCTTTAGCAGGTTCGATTCACTAAACGTAAGACAACATTATGTGGTGAACTCAACCACATGGGCCGAGTAAGAGTTGATGTGAATTATCATAACCGATCGATAACTTGCCTCACTTTGTTAAGAGCAAGCCAACAAAATTCGTCATAGGTTTGCATTGCTAATACAAAAACTTGTCCTGTGTACCGCCAATGTCTCCTGAATGTAACAACATGCTAAGTAAATACATGTTTTATTTGACTCTTGAAAATACTGAGTGTGACGAAGCCATGGTGCTCTCGTCTGGGTGATATTACATTCAGCCAAGTCCTTGCCCTTTGAACCGAAATTGGCTACTTTGAAACGAAGTAAGCAAATATATTGGCTTCGTTGTCATTAAAATTATTTTACATCTATTAATTTTTCAGTAGTGTTTGACTTTAGGGAACAACCCAAAAGTTCGATGAAGCCCTATAAACGAAAGTCCTTTCGTTAGGGAGGGAGGGGGTCAAAAAGTCCGATTACGTTTGTTAAGAAGTAGTTAAAACATCGGTCAAAGTTGTTCTTTTTTAAGGATTTAATATATAATTGTAAAATTTTAGTATTTTCTGAAGTACGATATTGACATTTTACAGTGGTTGCTTCAAAATGATTTCAAATAAATATATAGAGTGCAGTACTCGCAACCAGCAGATGTACCGCACTTTGATTCTTTTTAATTTGAAAATCCAGCAAGTCCTAATTTTTTATGAAGAAAAATATTTCAATATATATAAAAGAATTATTGTTTCTTAAACGTGATCAACTATCCTAGCAATGTCGCACCCCTCCACAACCCCATCGACCGTGCCCTGTGCTCAATGAATACGGGTTGGAATTTTCGATATTTGACACTTACGTTAGAGGGGCGGGGGAGGGGGTTAGCCTTCTAACGAAAGGACTTTCGTTTATAGGGCTTCATCGAACTTTTGGGTTGTTCCCTTACCCAGAGAATTGATGAAATAGTAACCTCATTTCCCATGACAGTTATTCATTAAGCTGTTCAGTAGCCTATGGAAAAGTTATTTGTTGACCTAGGGATGATGTTGCAATATGAAAGGTGAATGTCTGGAAGTTTAAAAGCGATCACTATTATTATCGGTAATAGTTACCATGGCTACTAATTGGTGAACTTAATTAATTTTAAAATGCTTTTGCTCCCATCATGCAAGTTATTCCACTTAGACTTAATCAAAAATTGCACATTAAACATTGATTAGGCATTTGCCAGTGAAACAATATCACTCACAAAAATATAATCTTTTGACAGAGAAGGTCGCTAAACCTGGCCGTCTCAAGTTCAAATAACATTTTTGACTGATCTACATGTACCAAATCATATACTTTAAGGGTACACGATGTATTGTTGATCAAAGCAGCTAAAAAAAATGTTTTTTCTTATCACAATCAATATATTATTGAAAAATAACACTTTGATGTTTTGCAAAAGTTCACTCTACAAATCATATACTCATAAAACTTTAGCCTGATTTATTGTTGTTAATGAGTTATGTACATTTTACAAAAGTGTTGATGTTTCAGCCCTCTTTATGACATAATTCAAGAACCACAGGGCCTTTTTTCAATGCATTTTTTGCCAAATCTCACTACCATTCGCAAGATGCTGTGAACTACCAAATCGAAACAGTTTAAAATAGTTGCTAACCTTAAATTGATATCCTAGCTGTGACCTCATATGAGCCAAATGTTCTATAGCATAGTAACACCACATGCATTCATAAAAAAATATGTCATTTAATGAATATACATTATACAAACATTGGGTTATAGTTGAACTGAAACAATGCGGACTGATGTTACTCTGACCTCCAGTTGTGGAGTAGTTCTTTGTTTGTGACATCACCATCTTCTTGACTGATCAGAAGACCTGTCATACTTCAGTTATTGTCCATTTTCATATACACAATACACAGTGCTCTCACCATTGACATGTGACCTCTTCAAACAGTGTATGTTAGAGCCATGTTAACCAGCCAATATTTTGTGTACTCTCTGAAATTCTAGAATATATAGTTTTGTAACATATCCTAAATTATTAGCTCATTTAGATGTTTGGAAATAATCGTACTTTTGTGTTTTAGTAAGGAAGGGCACGGCATGGCCTGCAAAATTCCCTGTGTAAATCGAATGCAACTTTCAGTGACTATCACTCATTTTGTCGACTGCTCTCTTCCGAAGGGCATTAAAACTAAACCACTTGACGGATATTTTATTAACCAAATACTGCAATGTAAAGATCAAAAGGAAGTTTTCAAAGTTGTTGAGAGTCTTCTGCATCAGAAAGGCAATGCCAAGCTGCCCTCTCATACATGTCAGAAAGAATTGGCTCAAAGATTTAATGACTATTTTGGCTCCAAGATTGATAACATACGTCAGGATCTTGATTTTAACCTACCATTTTCATCTACATCACAAATTGTGACTTATGAAACTCATATTTTACACCTCTAACATCTTTCATGCCTGCCACCGTAGATGAGATTTACAAACTTGTCACTTCTTCACCATCAAAATCGTGCCCATTGGATCCGATTCCAACATGGATGCTTAAAGATCACATTGACATCTTGGCACCAGTTATCACTAATATTGTGAATCTCTCTCTGGAAAGTGGGACATTTCCAAATCATTTTGAAAATGCCCTTGTTTCCCCTCTGCTCAAGAAACCTTCCTTGGATGCTGATAATTTGAAAAACACCGTTATGCTATCCGCCTTTTTGCTCAGCGTTGGGATTTAACACCCAACAGTATCACCGTTTTAAGGGATTGTTCACAAACCCCCCTTTACAGGCCTCAACATTTTCAGGACCCCCTTTTTGACATGAAAATTATGGGTCAACCCCATAGAAAAGCATACAAACTTAAATTTTCCAGGAAAATGAAAATGCTGCATAATACGTAGCATTTCATTGCTTGATTTTTTGCCTGTATCTTTTTTTCATGTTTCAGTTTTTCCCTGAAGAAGCCTTGATGGCGAAAAGCTTTGGCAAATAAAATTTACTTTGTGATACTTAACAGCTAGACTGGCAACCCAAATTTTGGACACTTGACACCAAAACTCAGTCGTACACTGTTGAAAACTTATTAAAACATTTTCATACACTCTTAGATAGCAAGAACCAATCAGAACAACGTCAGAAAAATACGAACATGTATGAATTGACTGTGTTTCATACACTCCTATATCGAAGCAGCCAATCAGAAAAGCGGTTAGAAAAGTACGCGTAGTGCATTGAATGTGTATAATGTGCACTCCGCGTCCGCGTTCAGTCGCGTAAGATTAATTTTTCGGGCGGGTTGATGCATTTATATTTGGTTCTATTTTCCAACATTTTTAGTGATAATTTTGTTATAAAAACAACAAAAATCACGTGTTTTTTCTTCTCGTGTGTGAAATAGGTCAATGAACGCGCATTACTTCTTGCTCGAGCAATTAGACAAAATAATGTAATTGCGCCGATGTTGATGCGTCTAATGCACTCCCCCTTCACGGCTCATGTTCATTTTTCTTGCGGGTTAATGCATTTATATTTGTTTGTATTAAAATTTTAGTTAAAATTTTGTTGCAATAATATTAAAAATCACGGTTGATCGTGTATGAAATACAAGATCGACAGATTTTCGGAAGGGGCAAGTTGAACATGTTGACGAGCCTATTGTATTCATGTTTGACATTTATTTTGTTATTGCCATGATCATTGTGTAATTAAGACAAATGCGAGACAGTTAATATGGATTATTATGATGAAACTCAACACAACGAAGTAAACAAATCTTGATGTGTAGTAATTTTACAAATAAACTTACAATTATCAAAAGTTATAGTGGATAAATGAGCCTGCATATTTTGTCAGTTTCTAAGTCTAAGTTTCTACACTTCTTGGTTGTCATAGGTTTGAATATTATGTTTATTTATTTGAACATACATTTGACTTGTAAATTTAATAGCGGTACACGCGTTCATTAGAGTGCAGACCTTGGACGCTTAAGTAGTGCACAGAAATTTATTTACGATGTGAATTCATAAAAACAAAGGTCAAAATAAAATTGTACACAAAGGTAAAAAACAATTGGTATGTGAGCGTTCAAACGTAATTGCAAATTTTATTCTTTACCAAATTTCAGCAAAATTGTATGATAATTCAAATTAGGATACCATGAAATTTATCAAACAATGAAAGCAAATTGAGCAAACAATCAAATGAAATTGAGCAAGCAATCAAAGAAAAGGAAGTGAGGGTCATTCGTGATGCAGGGTACGTTTGGACCTCGTTCCACCCAGTTTTTTGTTTTGTTTTATGCACGGCTTACTACGACGACCTGATTCTGCAGTTCTGCACACATTCTAAGTTTGATTAATTATGTAGATCGACCTCACTCGTGAACAGCTAGCAGCTTAAATTCAAAATATTAATTTTGTTACTCTTTACCAAAAATATTCATAAAATAATAATAGTAATAAAAATTACTGTCAGGAAAGTTTTCTGTCCATTTGGAGCGGGAATATTGAGGCAAAATTAAGGGCTCGGATAGCGACGTTTTCATATATTTTCTCGCAAGCGCGACATGGATGATAGGCGCAATTGAGAGACACACTTGATGCGACCTGCACGCGATTACCAAGACGCTTCAGATGAGATGCAAAATTGTTTTCCTTCGTCCTCGCGCACCGTCAGCAAGTACCCGAATACCCCGGGCCGAATACCTCAAATTTTCTCGCCATAGCTGACGGCGCGATTGTACGTGGAGGTATAGGGAGTCCCGGTTCTTCTTCTATAATTCTGTGCAAACACCAACAAAATTTAGGTATTTGGGGGAAAAATTTTCATCCCTGCTACATACACTTTAAGCATATCATTAGAAATTTACTTCGAGGAATGTTTTAAAAATATTAAAAATATCAAATTTGAATAAATTGCCATAACGTTTTTATATTATCGCAAATTTCAAAAACTCAAAATTCGGAATGATATTCCTCGTATCCAGAATGCAATTCGATAATTACTTCTGATGTGCTCTCAAAAATGCTATGCAAACGTTGCTATCCGAGCCCTTGAAGAAAACCACTTTAATAATTGACGTTGAAACGTGGATCTCTGAGGATATTATTATCATAATTAAAACAATAATTCAAATTTGCTTTATTTTTCTGCAAGCACGGCGAATTTAGCTGAATCATCTAATTAAGTAAAAGTTGGGACATGTGTCAACCTAATATGCAAACAAATCAGGACTGAAATATTAAAACCTGTTTTGGGGAAATTAAATCCTGTTTTGGGATAAATTATATCCTGTGCAATTTTTTTTTGTGGAAATGATAGTTGTCGAGCACCGTACCTACTTTTAATTATGTTGACTGTGCGGGGTCAGACACATTCATGTAGGAGTAGTCCTTCTTCTCGTAACAATAGTAATGATATTTGAGTTAGCATTAGTCTTGCTATCTTGGTAGAACCATTGTTGGCACCCTTACCCTCAAATAGTAAAATTAGAATTGGGTCCATTTTTATAATGACCCTATGCTTCTTACGAGGGTTCGAATGTTACAACAGGGCCCAAATTTGATATTTTGTTCTAGCATGTTGTGATTCCTCAAATTGTCCTTGTATTAGTATGAAATAAAAAATAATTCTCATATTGCACTTGGGGGCTTAGTTTGGGAGTTAGAGTGAAAATTAGGTCGAATGTCGAATATCACATGCACAGATGCCAAATTTTCAAATAAGCGCCGATTTAATCGTAACTTGTCTGAAATTACTCCTGGGCAAACCAAGTAGGAAAATAATTTGAGAAATGTATAACCTCGGAATCGGGTGAATCATGAGTCAAACTTATACATTTACCTATTTGACTTCGTCTCCGTTGACATGCCTATACAAATTGCACCACAATTGTGAACTAAGTACGATATGTTTGAGATTTATTATGTTAAGGGGAGTAACTTAAAGAAGTTTTGATGAAATCGGACCATATTTAAAATTTAACCTCTGTGTATGGCATTTTTGACATAATCTGTGACATATTCGATGTTATAACTTCTGAATTAATTATAATAAAATAATATGTTTTTAGTTTATCCCTGCAATTGAAAGGGCAAATAACTAACCACACCTGTTTGACCTATATTTCTCAATTAGTACACAGTGTGTGATATCACAAGCTCTATTCTGAACTGATGCGGGCAAATGGTGGCGCTTGATCGGCTTCATGTAAATGTAAGTAAAATCAATTACATTTGGCTAAACACATCAGTGAGGTTTACATTCTCCATAGAGTTGTACATAGGTCATTATACATGTGAAATCAAAAATGTGTACAACTCTATGGAGTAGGCAAACCTAAGTGATGTGTTGAAGCCATCGAGTCCCAAAGCCAATATCTCTCAGAAATGATGTCCAAGGACATATCTTCAACATACCTGAAGTTGATGGTGGGGCAAAATGTCTGACATTGGTTTTCAGGGGGGTCAAAATGTCAAAAATGGGGTTTTGCATGGGTAATATCTCAGCTAAAATTATTCGAATAGGCTCAATATTGGATAAGAGTAATGTCCTACCAAAGGGCTCTGACTGGCAAAAAAATGGACAAAAAAATTATTTTTACATTTGGAGTTCTGACCCCCCAAAGTTGGTCCTGGATGGACGAAGTTGCATTTTGAGGGCCCTATATCTTTTAAAGTAAAGGCGTTACAAGTTTTCTGATGCCAGATTTGAATTCTACACAAATAAGTACCCCAGGATACATACTTTTTAAAGTTGTAAAGGGTTCCCTTTATACATTTATAGACCTCCAAACGTCGTCTTTCGCGTTGCGACACATTTTTTACACCGACCCCCCTAAATTTCAAATTGATGCCACGGGAAAACGAAATGGAGTATGAAGCTCAAATTTTCGGGATTGTACTTTCTCAACAATATCTACCACCATACAGAAAAAGAAAAAAATTGAAGAGGTGCTGTGGTGCACATCCCTGGAGTTGACATGGAATGGGTCTACATGCAGTGTAGCATTATATGCTTATTGGACATTTTGGGTATTAAAGGAAGTCTCCGGCAATCACAACATTATACATTAACTTAACAATAACTATCAAGCACGAATCACGTGGTTTTATTTAAAACAAACTCATAGTGACCATAAAAACGAATAAAAACACCCGTCTCTCAGCACGCGATATTCAAAATTCCCGGGTGCCGAACTTGTCGATTGGCGTGTGGGTGGGGGGGTGTGTGTGGGGGGGTGTCATATGATTTGAGATACATTTTTGGGTTTCGGTTCCATTATGCCCTTCGACCCCTCGTGAGGAGCCTAGGGGTATTATAGAAAATTGGAACCAATTCTAGTATTATTATGTGAGATGGTGCGTTCATACATAGAACAAGAAAATTAACATGAATATACAAATATCAAATTAAGTTTTTAGTTTATCCTTGTCATTCAAATGGAAAAGAACTTACTAACCACACCTATTTAACCTATATTTCTCATTTAGTACACAGTGTGTGATATCACAAGCTCTATTCCGAACTGATGCGGGCAAATTTTGGCGCTTGATCGGCTTCATGTAAAGGGTAAAGGTAAGTAAAATCAATTACATTTGGCCAGTCCAGTTGAAATCCACACTACCTCTGTGGAAGAATTTGGAAATATCTTCCACAGAGGGAGTATGTTTTTCAAATGTAATTGGTAAGATTATCATTTTGAAACCCATACCCCCTGTATTACGGCTTCATTTATAGATATTTTCCACAGGTGGAGTGAGTATTTCAAATATAGACAATTGTCTATTTTATTTGAAACTCATCCTCCCTCTGTGGTAGACTTGAGCTAAATCTTCTACAAGGGGAGGTGTGGATTTCAAGTAGAATAACCCATTGCTAATGACGTGCGTAAACGTGGCCGAGGACATGTTAGTCAGTCGAGTGAGATATATAAATTTGCGAATTAGTTATCATGGCGAGCCAAAAATGTTTAGAACAGTCATGGGAATAGAATAGAGACTCATGCCCTACCCCCTACCAACCCCACACTTTTGTAACCTTAAGGACGCCATGGACAATTGCACTAAAGAAATCTGTGTTTAGCTATTGGACACACTATTCACTTTGTAATTAACATGATTAATATCAAATTCCTAAAAAATCAATGTTCAATGGCTAAACAGTATCCATCAAAACTCTAAACATTTACAAAGTAAAGGTAGGAATGTGTTTTTGCAGTGTAGCATGTATGCTTATTGGAAAGTATGGGTATTAAGAATACATGTAGATCTTGGTAGGGTTACATGTACGATCTAAGAAGACCTATAAGGCCGATTTTTTTTACCCAATTAGTTTTACTCAAAGATACATAATTAACACACTGGGAAAATCAATGATATAATTAAAAACACAAGTACAGGATGACTGGACACTGCTTTTGTACATAATAATCATTAATTACAATTCGCGCGCATCATATCACAACAGAACTGGTTATAATATCATTATAATTATCGTACACACTGCATTTGACTCAACATTGGGATGGTGTTGGCCCCATATCATGGATAGGTCTATTTAGCCCCTCGTCGAATAATAAGGACATGTACTTCCTCCCCAGGATCTTATCTGATATTCATTCAAAGATCCAAAGATCATATCTCCTGCACTGGGATCAAAGCCAAATTTTCGTAGAAACTGCCGCACTAGTTAGGCGAAAAAGTTCAATTTGGTGACCACTCTCTGGCTAGTAAGGTTTGACGATTGATTCGACTTCTATGGACCATTTAGAAAAAAAATAGCCACCATGTCCCTCGCGAAAATCCCGGCATTTTTCGCTAGAGGCCAAAATCCAAAATGGCCGCCGCCACCATTTTGAAAATTTAAGTTTTGAACCAGAGCACCTATAATCATGCACAAAGACACTTTTTCGGATATGTCGAGTACAAAGATTCCGATTCTGACATTAGTTTGACATTACGGCATCAGTTTCACCCAGAAATCCAAGATGGTGACCGGCACCATCTTGAAAAATCTAGTTTTAAACAAGAGGACCTAAAATCGTGTACAAAGACACTTTTTTGGATAAGTCGACCACAAGGATTTCAAATTTGACATTACTTTGACATTACAAACTCATATTTACCCAGAAATCCAAGATGGTGGCTGCCAGCGCCATCTTGAAAAAAATAAGTTTCAAACCAGATTACCTAAAATCGTGTCCTCAAGAAATCCGAAGCTGACATTAATTTGACGTTACAAAATAATTTTTGCCCGTCGTGGAAATTAAGTATGTCCCCTTCATCTATGAGAATATCCACAAGCTCTTCTGCAAGATGACTTGAGTTCTTAACATGATGCACTGTGTTCCCTACCATAGGGAATATCAGGATAAGGAAAAGGAGGAGAAGATAATTAAAGGTGCTCTAAAACAGTGTGGGTACCCGGACTGGTGTGTGGAAAAAGTCAAGAGTAAAATGGCCACCCCAAGCAAAAAGCAAAGAAATCTAGTACAGACGACAGTGAAAAATCCAGAGGTTTGGTGCCGCTACCGTATGTAGAAGGGATGTCCGAGCGTGTCGCTAGAATCATGAAATCGTACAACATTCATGCCGCAATGAAACCCCACAGTACATTACGCAATCTTCTTGTCCATCCTAAAGATAAGCGCGAACCACACAACTCTACCGACGTCATTTACTCAATTCCGTGCAAATTCTGTGATCTTACTTACATAGGTGAAACCGGCAGAAAATTCGGTAAACGCTTAGACGAACACAGAAATGAGGCAGAGAAAGTTGCTACCAACATCCGCACTAGAGCCAACAGGAAAGCATCGCAGTCAACCATCCACAAATCAGCGATAACTGACCATGTTGTGGACAATAATCATGTCATCAATTGGGATGAGGCAAAGATCGTTGGTAAAGAGAGTGATAAATACACAAGATGGATAAAGGAGGCCATCACCATCAGAAAATAAGGCACCACAATGAACCGAGACGAGGGCCAGTACAACCTAAGTCACATCTTTGACGACCTGTTGATGGAAAAATCGTCTGGCAACTCCGTTGCCAAGCAGCAATCAACAACAGCTGTTCAACGATCATCACATCAACAGTAGCATTGAGAAAGATAGCGGGTAGCTATCGAAACGTCTGCACGTAAGTGTGTTTTACCTGGACAAGTATATGAAAAAATATATACAGTTTTATGGAACAGTCCTGATGAATTTGTTCAAGAATCAAATGTCAAAGCAATCGAATAAGGAAACCAAAGACAAGAAAACTGACAATGACCTGTCGAATGGTATGGTATTACCGCCTTACAACTTTCGGAAAAGTTGCAACGAATTTTCTGGACCACCGTGTATTATTGCCACCGCTATGAGACCTCATAACACTCTAAAAAACCTACTTGTCCATCCAAACATGTGAAGTTGTATATAGCGTGGAGTACGAGTGCAAGGGATGTGACAAAACTTATATCGGTAAAACGGAAAGAACATTCGGAACCATATTAAAGGAACACCAGAGAGAGAGTAAAGAGCAAAAGTTACACCAGATAGCCAAAGGAAAAGAATCTTAAACAGAACAAAACAAATCCGCCATAACAGACCATATCGCAAAAGAAAACCACGTCATCAACTGGGAGGGGGCAAAGATAATAGACAAAGACTCAAATCAGTTCGCTAAGCCATGTGGATCAGGAGGAGGGGCGACAAAAACTATGAATCGAGACATAGGGGTGTATTCTCTGGATCACGTCTATGGCTCGGTGCTAAAACAATAAGATCCTGTGGGAATGGTCGAGACTACCAAGTCCCATGGCAGGAAGTGCAGTGAGCCTGGAAATATGTGATCAAGATGGCATAACCGGTCATATAAAGCTCAGGAAGTGAGCAAAATGTTACTGGATATGTTTTCAAAAAATCACCAATCTACGTGTTGATTATATTTTATCTAAACATGAAACGTGTAACAATTTGGGTAGATATTAAACATGCTTAATTCATTGCCACGTGTTTAAATGATAAGCACTGAATTTACAGAGCGATTTGTATTGATTCAGATAAAATGAAAGGAAATCTTATCTAAATATCAACATTAAATATAAAGTTTGGCCTCAATATCATAGACTATACACTCTTATGTCGGGGTAATTGTTAAATGGTTAAATAAAATGAGTACCAGGAATGGTACTAAGATTTCATAACATCTATCTGCCTTTCTTTCCAAGAGAATTAACAATATTTAATTGACACTTTTAATCAACAGATGGTGCTCGTATTAACCAAGCTTCGACGTAGTGGGTGGTTTAGTCTTCCAGCTTTCCTAGCGGCCATCTTGGTTTTTGGTTTATTGTTAACCTTCTTACATAACCACAATTATAACAGAGCGCAAGTGGATGTTAATGAAGTAAAGAAATTAAGAAGAGACAACGACATCAATGAACCGCCGACCTGGAACTGCACAAAACAAGTTACTCTTTTGACACCATCTATGGGACCGTTTAAGGCATGGAGAGAGTATAAACTGCTGCAACATATGTTCACGTTAAATATCCAAAATGATGTTCCAAGCTTTGAGTTATCCTGTCCAGTACAACGTTGTAATTTAACAATAGGTGCTAGCTTAAGTGACAAACGCCTTTTGGGTAACAGTAATGGTGTTGTCATCAACATAGCTCCAAATTTATTGAAAAACAAGTTAGATAATACCATGAAGAAATTGAGTAATATTCTTCGTGATGACGTCACCTGGTTCTTTTGGGGGATGGAAAGCCCTCAAATGTTCACCTACTGGGATGCTCAAATAGCTAACATACAGTATCATAATGAAATAGCGTATCATTCCCACTCATCTTTGTCAATTCCTTACGGACATTTTGTCGCATCCAAGCCGATGGACATTGTTCCTGGAAAAGACTGGACAAAAGACAAAACTCACCTGATAGCGTGGATGGCGAGTAATTGCGAGAACACTTTTTGGCCACGTAGCGAATTCGTCCATGATTTACTGAATTACATACCTATTGATATGTACGGAAAATGTGGCAACCTGTCCTGTTTACCACCAATGTCTCCTGAATGTAACAATATGCTAAGTAAATATAAGTTTTATTTGGCTCTTGAAAATACAGAGTGTGACGAATACATTACTGAGAAATTTTGGGAGAATTGCATGAAGCATAATGTTGTACCTGTTGTATACGGAGGTCGAAGGGCTGCGTATGAAAAATTGGCGCCGCCTAATTCTTTCATTCACGTCGGGGACTTTGCAACTGCGGAAGAGCTTGCTCGATATCTTTTGGCTTTAGATAGAGATGATCATAAATACAACGAGTTCTTTCAATGGAGGTTAAAGGGTCACGTACAAACCAACTATCCACCATTAAATCCAGACGTATTTTGCAAGATGATACCACTTCTAAGCTCTGAAACTCCAAAAACTAAACAAAAAGTATCAGAATCAAAGTATTTCCATTCATGTCGCGATAAGCCTACTGGACGTTTTGCACAAGTAGGAAGCTACAGCAACTGGAGTCCGTGGAAATAAGAACAGGCAATAAATACTTTAAAACAATGTTGTAAAATGTGTTCGTCGGCTGTATTCCATAGTGGCGTATAGTGGGGCACCGCGAATAAACAACTTTGAGAAAATCGGGTTTGAAGAAATGCCAAGTTAAAATTGTGTTGTGTAAATCAGACATTTATTATATTTTGTAATTGATATAACATTTCTGTGGTAAAGAGATTTTATTTTCTTATATTGTCCAGCCACTACGCGACTCTATGTCTAAAATGACTACATAATCGGAGTCAAATAACTCCTGTGTAGAGTCAGCAACGGTGACTCTTCCGCGGAGTCAAGAAATTTATAACTCTTCAAGTAGCGGAGTCAAGAAATTTATGACTCTTCAAGGGAGTTAGATGACTCCTAATATGGAGTGATCTAAGATATAGAGTCGCAGAGTGGTTGGACTCTGCTTTTAGAGTCACAGTGACTTCAGTTTGGCTTTCAGTGTTTGAATATAATTCTAATACGCAGAGGGGGTCACACAGCAGAATTTCACACCATCCTACTTAGCTAGATTTCAGAGCTCTGCACTTCAAAGTCGGGACTTTAAAACATTAAATATGAGACTATTTTTTTAAATAACGAAATGGTACACGAAATATACCAGCTTCAATACTGTACAGAAAGGTGATATACGCATTCCATTCACCCAACAACTTTGCCATACCTGCACACTAGCCATGCTCACTCTGCATGTTATGACTACCGCCCGCTATAAGAGCAAATTTGAATAACAATACGCTATTTAAATAACAGTGCGGCTCATGATAATCTATTGCAGGTCAAATGTGTTGATCTTCTTCTAATGTGTTTGTTCATCTGTGTATGGAGAGCCAAAATTCCATGTTTCAGGGCGTCGTTCATTGAGTTTACCGGACTGCTATTGCAAGTACTTTCATATTATGCACTAATCGCTGCTTATGGATCGAGGAGATTGCATTAAAAACCTAATAAATTTATACGCAAAGAGCTTTTAATAAACATAGAGTGGCAATAGATTACCTAATGCTTTGTTCGTTTGATGCCGATTAGATTTTGCGACAGGCTATTCATAAAAGTGATACCATTGTTTCGAACAAAGGGGTTCCGCCATTAAATTGGTCACTGATCCGGCATCATATTGACGCTCTACACAACAGGAGAGTATCAATAAGTGACCACAATACAGTCATGTGTAAAGTGGTACAATTGTTCTCACGTATCCTAAATGTGTGCTTGTGTGGGTCTGAAGTCTATAAAGGAGGCTTTAGCTGCCGATGTTATCATCTTTATCACCCACCTGACTTTAGCCGCTTCATTTAAATAAGATGAATGCTCTTGCTGATCGATTGCACATCAGGATGTATTAAGGGCTGGGGTAAGGGCAAACTAAAAGTACTGGTAACTGGAGAGAGAAGGCGACGAGGAATCACAAATCACAGCGCCAGGTAATGACCGGGTCACCGAGTGCAAATGTACATTTATTTTGGAAGGTTCAAGTTTGTTTTAAATTTTGGGGCGTTTTTTTCCGAAATTTGACACAAAAAAAAGCGTAGTGATTTATAGTACGCTACGCATAGACACAACGCCTAGACGTTGATCCACAAGCCTCAGCACACTTTACAGGTTGTCGCTGACCACTACGGCCCCACATCATTCCATAAACCATTTAACAACAACTCGGAGACTTTGCAGCTTCAAGAGCGCACACCCTAGACATTCCACAAAAAACCTTCGCAACCAGGATCAGCTCCCCGAGTTTCGTACGGGTTACAACGAGACAATAAGCAGTGAGTTCCTTGTCCAGGGGAATTTCAAGCTAGAAATAAACTCAATTTTTCCACGAGAGCAAACTAGGCACCGTCAGGGTTCGAACCCGCAACCTCTCGCACCATAGTCGAACGCCTTATCGATTGAGCTAACTTGACTGCTTTAATAACCTTTATAATTATATTATTTGGTCAGTATGAGTTAAGGGATACACCCTGTGTGCGCCTCTCGAGCTTTTCTACTATGTAGGATCTTTACCCACAGACATGTGCCTATGCCATGTGCCAATATTTATAGGTTAATGAACGCGTATTACTTATTGCTCGAGAAATTAGACAAAATAATGCACGCGTGCTGATGTTGATGCGTCTAATGCACGAGCCCCGAAGGGCGGAGTGCATTAGACGCATCAACATCAGCACAAGTGCATTATTTTGTCTAATTCTCGAGCAATAAGTAATACAAGTTTAAATCTATTTCATACACGAGAAGAAAAAAACACGTGATTTTTACTTTTTTATATAACAAATTATCACTAAAAATGTTGGAAAACAGAACCAAATCTAAATGCATCAACCCGCCCGAAAAATGAATCAATCCTACGCGACGCGAACGCGCGCGAAACACTGTGCGTAGTACGCGGAGTGCACAATATACACAATCAGTGCATGTTTCGTACTTTTCTAACAGCTTTTCTGATTGGCTGCTTTGATATAAGAGTGTATGAATGCGTAATATTAGAGGTTAATATATTTCTTTGGCATCGAGTAGGCCGTGTGCTTCTGTGGCCGAGCGGTCTAAGGCGTTGTGATTGTTTCGTTACTGTTCTGATCGTCGCTTAAAACTGGATTTCTGCAGTAATTTGAAAATATGATTATCTCTGTACATTGCCTTTAAATAAAGGTACATGTAGAAATACAAAAAAAAAAAGACGGGCATTGGCAAACATTAGTAGAATGACAAAAATAATACGATGAAGGGTATTTTAAAATAATAGTAACAAAGAAAACGAAATGTAAATATATACAGGGGCTCGAACCCGTGATTTACTACGCCTGTACCAGATGCTTTAACCGCTCGGCCAAATATTTTTTTTAAAATTCAACAGGCTTAAAAATAAAATTATAATGCTATTCAAGATGAATGTAAATGTAAATATACGCTCTACAGACGTTATACAGTCAAAAATATGGATTTTTTTACAGCATTTGTATCATTGACTGTATATTTATTATATAGCAGGTGTTGGCCGACATTGTGCTCGACATTTAGTACAGTTTTTGGCCGGGATAAATGCCTTCGGGACAAACGATATCGAACGATATACACGTGTATAAAAGTAAAGAAAGTTAAAATTATTTACTTCAAAGACGTGTATATCGTTCGAATTTGCCCCAAAGTCTTTTATCCCTGCCAAAAACTGATTGTGGAGCAAAATGTTAGCAAAACCCTGGTATAATGATAAATACACAGTTAATGAAACAGGTGCCTTTAAATTTGTTTTTCTTTAACTGTATATCGTCTGTACAGTGCAACAGAGCATAAATGCCCAAAAGTGACTTTTGTACAGATTGACACATACTTTAAAATCTAGATTGAATTGAAAGATGTCACTTACAACATTTTTTGATCAACCTCTGATCTTTAATAATGTTTCAAAATTTGACACGTTTTCGTTCATTTTCATATAATTAACATAATAAAAAGAAATGTATGAAAAAAATGAATTTATTTTTTTTCGTCAAAAGTAAAATATGTTATAAAAAATAAAACTTACAAGAAAGATTGACTCTTGTCAAATCCTACAATTCTGTCAGAGAAA
Organism: Amphiura filiformis; assembly: GCF_039555335.1. NCBI lineage: Eukaryota > Metazoa > Echinodermata > Ophiuroidea > Amphilepidida > Amphiuridae > Amphiura > Amphiura filiformis. The sequence goes on from NC_092629.1 coordinate 18,892,902, forward strand.
ATTTGCATATTTGTATTGATTTTTTTAATTAATGGACATAATATTGATTAATTAATTTGCGATAATAAATGATTTTTATGATTTGCCATAATTCCAAACATGTCAAGCAATATGTCAAATTAAAGCTAATGAAATGCTTTATAGATTTGTCAGAGCACATTTTGCAAAATGCATTTGGTATTTTAGTTACAAAATTCCAAACATTCTATTCCAATTTTTTGCTATACACGCACAGGAGCTGTTCTTTTAAAATCCGCGCCTAATCAATAATGAGTCTTTCATTCTATTGTCAAAGTACTGTGTTCCCTGCAGCATTATTGAGTGACCAGGTCCTTGAGTGTGATGGTTTTGTAGCAGATTACAGTGCTCACTCAAGCCTATAAAGGTCAGTTAGTAGCAACTTGCTGAATGGCTGGGCATTATCAGCTATCAAAGAGATGCCTTTTGCAGCTGCCAATCACAATAGAGGTTTGATAACATCTTTCCCTACACAGCGATCTTCCGATCAAGCTGTGCATGCTGGTACTTGATTGTTAGGATTCTTATATGTTGAAAACCCCTTGTAGTATTATTTTTTTATGTGTAGTGTATATTGTTCATAAATTATATAGCTTTTAAATTTTGGGCATTGATGCTCTGTTGCACTGTAGAGCGTATATTTATATTCACATGCATCTTGAATAGCATTATATTATAGTTTAAGCCTGTTGAAGTTACACGGTTCTGTGACGAGCGGATACGGCGTCTGACAGGCGCAGTAAAACACGGGTTCGAGCCCCTAAATATATTTACATTTCTTTTTATTTTCTTTTTTATTCGTATTTTACAATATCCTTCATCATATTATTTTTTGTCAATCTATTGATTTTTGCAAATCTCCGTACTTTTTTTTCTGTATTTTTATATTTGTTTTACGGCACTCTACAAATATCCCCATAATTGCCGAACTGACGGTGATTGTTTTATGTTGTTTTTGTTTTTGATGTAGACATACGCAACATAGGCCTAAATATACGGGTGCAATTACCCGAACTTGAAATAATAATAGCTGGTTGAAATTTGCCCATTCAGTTCTTTTTATTTATCGTTTACATTAGAAGCAATTCGATGTGATACTGCATTTAAAAATTATTCTTTTTTTTTTTGTGCCAAAATTCTCAGCAAAATCACGCATTAGGGATGTTTTAATGACCACTCCCTAAATAAATAATTTTGGCTATTTTTTACTCATCATGTTTTTGTGTGAAATATGAAGTTAAGACAACATTCCGTTCCAGAGTTATTGAGTAAAAACGGAAAACAGATGCGATATTTAGGATTTGGCTCGGACAATCCAGGAAAAATTGTTGGCATACTTTGCCTGTCTTTTGGTATATCTCTGCCCCCGCTCCCCCAATTCAATGTTGGACTTAGACTATGCCATAGTCGATTTTTGATAAATAAAATATGTTATTAATCATGATGAAGCATTCAGTTGAACTCGAAATTATACTGATATGATATTTATTGCATCAGAATACTAGTATAAAATTGTTATGAGAAAGTTTATATAATTATATTAGTGACAGTAAAAGTAAAGTATACGTAGGCTTATTGAATGCAACATATCATAATGTCATAATTATATTAGCATTTCAATTGTGAACAATTCTGGTTTTAGAATCTACCAGTTTATTAATCGCGAAAGTCCGAGTTAAAAATGGAAGCTAACAAACAGAGGGAGTACGGTGACTGAAAAGATCAGTTGTGAAAATCTATCAATTGTGCACACATTAATTAAATCAGAGTTTCAAGCTTAAATACAATATCCAGAGTATGCACAATGGGCAAGTGTACTATCGAGTAGTCTATGTTGGACTAAGCAATGTTGTCAACAGGTCCGTGAGACCCTCCAGCATTGAAAGATGGGGAGTGGGGAAGGGTGAGATATAGGGGGTAGTCTGTGCTTCACATACTGCATGTCTGTTTCACTCGCCTCTCCAACTTCGATAGGGCACGCATTTCAACATGTTCAATTGTTTAGTGCAAGTGTGCCAACTATTTTTTCCTTGATTGTAGATCCATTTGTACTTGTGAATATTATGTGTGAATCAAATTAGATAGCCTGTTCATACGCTCCTATATCAAAGCAGCCAATCAGAAAAGCTGTTAGAAAAGTACGAAACATGCATTGATTGTGTATATTGTGCACCCCGCTATACTCTTAATTTTTTTTACAGAACTTTTGCAATTTTTTGAGCGGTAAAGTGTGTAAAATAAAAATAATCTTTACACATGACACATCGGTTAAGGTAAGCAATGTGTGATGTGTTAAAAAAATACCACATCAAATGTGTAAGCCCAGAAAAAGTTACCACATCGGTGTGTTAAGCACAGAAAAGTTTACCAATGTGCGGTGTAAAAACATCATCCCGATGCATGCATAAAACTTCCGCCATGATGGAGGACACTCGCAAATATGATCAGGTCCGAAACTTGTTGCAAGCAAGTGGCTTATGCCACTTGTTTGAAACATTTAAAGGTAAGAAAAGAAAGAAGCCTGTGTATTGTGTTGTGCCATTTTTTGTTGTATTTATTATTTAAGAGCGAAGTTTAAACATATAGCCCGGGACCTATAGCCATGAATTATAGCCATAGCATTAACATGGTTAAGGGATCTAGAATGAGCGTTTATGGCGTTTCGACAGTATTTTTTGTGGGACACGAGAGCACCTCAGACGTATGGAATTGCATTCTGAATACGAAGTATGTCTTTCTGATATCAAATAATTTTCATTTTTTGAAATTCACGATATAATACAAATTTTATGACAAATTATTAAAATTTAATATTTTTCAAATTTTGATAACAGTCTTTGAAATAAATTTTATAAATCTAATGATATATTCTTAAAGTGTATGTAGCTGGGAGGAAAAGCCGACAATCGATTGAAAATTTTGACCTTTTATATTGAAGATATGGATTTTTTTTCCAAAAAGACCTTTTTTTTTGGTGTTTTGGAAAAAAATCCATATCTTCAATACGAAAGGTCAACATTTTCAATTGATCGTCGGCTTTTCATCCCACCTACATACACTTTAAGTATAAATCATCAGATTTATAAAGTTTACTTCAAGTACTGTTAAATATCAAACATATCAATTTTTAATGATTTGCCAAAAAATGTGTATTACATTGCGAATATCATTTCATTTGATATCAGAAGAACATTCTTCGTATTCAGAATGCAATTCGATATACCAGATGTGCTCAAATGTCCCACAATAAAATACTGTCCAAACGTTCATACAACTTCCCTTAAGCTTAACCAAATCTCATATCATTATGATCATGTGACGGATTTCATGGTCGGAGCCGTCACATTCATTGGAGTGAAAACATGCATATTGTATTTCTAGATAATATCGAACTGGGGGTAGGGGACGATCCAAGGTGCGTTCACGCCCCATTTTACCGCAACTCTCGCAATGTGCGTCGAAATGTAATTGTTTCACCCTGTATCACTGAATTGTGTGCAGGTTGATGTTCTGCATTTCAGCATGACACACATTTTACACACAATGTCATGTGTCAAGTGCATTACACAACTTAGTGGTAAAATACGTCCAATGCCATAATTGTGTAAAATATTTGACCCCATTTCTGTGTTAAAATTTTACACAATTCTTGAGTAAAATGGTTACCACTCTTGAAATGTTTACAGTTTACCCAAAAATACTAATTGTGTAAAATTGTACTCAATAATGGGGTAAAGTTTTACCTTTTCAAAATTGTGTAAAGTTTACCCACACAATTTTGTTGGTCCCTGTGAACCGTGCTGATTTGTATTTATTGTGTAAAACAATTTAAGAGTGATACGCGTAGTGTTTCGTACGCGTTTGCGTCGCGTAGGATTGATTCATTTTTCGAGCGGGTTGATGCATTTGGTTCTGTTTTCCAACATTTTTAGTGATAATTTGTTATATAAAAAAAGTAAAAACTTCTTCCCCCGTATGAAATAGATTAATAAACTTGTATTACTTATTGCTCTAGAAATAACACAAAATAATGAACTTGCCTTCGGGGCTCGTGCATTGGACGCATCAATATCAGCGCACGTGCATTATTTTGTCTAAGACCTTTCTCGACCAATTTCTCTCCCATTAACCTACAATTATTAGGCTAAACTCCTTTGTTTCTTTATATAACTATTGCATAGTTTTGCAAACAGCTATTAACATTGCAGGGACCCGGGTAGCACTCCCATTTTGGAGGTGACGCGTATGTAGGGCCGTTAAAACCCACTTTTCACCATCGCTGCCCCTGCTGCAAAGACCCCATTAGTGTCAGATTCGGACTTCTTGGGGTCGACATACCCGAAAAAGTGTCTTTGTACACGATTTTAGGTACTCTGGTTCAAAACTTATTTTTTCAAGATGGTACTGGCGGCCGCTATCTTGGATTTCTGGGTAAAAATGAGGTCGTAATGTCAAAGTAATGTCAGATTTGAAATCTTTGTGGTCGATTTATCCAAAAAAGTGTCTTTGTACACGATTTTAAGTCCTCTGGATCAAAACTAAATTTTTCAAGATGGTGCCGGCCACCATCTTGGATTTCTGGGCGAAAATGATGCCGTGTGTCAAACTAATGTCAGAATCGGAATCCTTGTGCTCGACATACCCGAAAAAGTGTCTTTCTACATGATTATAGGTGCTCTAGTTCAAAACTTAATTTTTCAAAAATGGTGGCGGCGGCCATTTTGGATTTTGGCTTCTAGCGAAAAATGCCGGGATTTTCGCAAGGGACATGGGGGCTAATTTATTTTCTAAATAGTCCATAGAAGTCAAATCAATCATCAAACCTTACTCGCCAGAGAATGGCACGGAATTGAGGTTTTTGACTACACTACATGTTTTGTTATGAGCATCATTACTCGGTGACCTACGATAAAACGCCCAATAAAGACTTAGTTACCGGACCGCGCCGCATTTCGAATTGGGTTTGGAAGATACCTTCTCCTAAAGCCCGATACTGACTCCACCTGTACATTTAAATTTCATCGCGCGATGCTGAGATGTTTGAAAAGCATCGCAGCATCGCATCGCGCTACGAAGTGGAGTCAGGATCGGGCTTAATTCGAACCACTAGCATCCATGGTTCGATGTAGAGAGTCTTTCCTATTCAGATGAAATATTGCAATTACACACCTTATTGCCTTTTAACAATAACCAATGACACTAGCACGTAATTCCAGTCAAGCACCAATCTTTAATCCTATTATTGAAGAGGATAATAAGCTTATACTTATGTATAGCATTAGTAAAAAGCTTAAGTCTTTGTTTGGCTAAATCCTGTTCAAGTGGTGGGTTAACCAACAATTAACAATGAGAGGACATTCCTGAACCTCGTTCAGTTGGGGATGATTTGAAGTGACCGCCAATTATGACCATTTGATATTTAATACCAGCAATGTGGAAAAAAAGAAATAATGTAGTGCCGACATAATGTACCCTTTTTCAACAAGTTATAACTCCGCTTCTGCAGTACGAATGTCAGCGGCGAATGTCAGGTTATTATTTCCCAGTCTTGAAAAAAAATTGCAGGCAGAGGTGGGAATCGATCTCGGTACCTCCCGGTTAAAAAGCACTGTGCAAAACCACTAAGCCAACTAAATATCTGTTGTGAGATGCTTGACATTAATCTTTGATATTGCTTAATCGCCAAATATGGATTAAAAGACCTTTGACCTTGGATGTACAACAGCATGTTATGATCTAATGGGAAACTGTGCACATCAACAAACACCATTTCTATCAAAAAGGCAACGTCTGATATAATTTGAAACCACATAAATTACTAGAGTTGGTTCTTCTCTTGGATTTGGACCAAGCTTTAGAATATCGAATGTTGCGTTTTGAAATAAAACAAACCAGAAATTTATCACCCATTGTAAAAGATATGGCACATGTACCGAATACATGTACATACATTGGCTGACCTTGTGGATTTCCCGGCCCAGCCATGCTAACCACATAAGGAGATTATACGATTAACCTAGTGCAGCTATTGTCATAGCAGGGTATTATTATGTAATACTCCTGATCCATATTTGGCGTTCTCTTGGACTGTTAATGGAACAAATCGCGGAATTAAATCAGTAATAAAAGAAGTAGATTCTTATTTAGCGGCCAACTTGGATAAAAGGGGAAATATTTGTCCCTGCTCTAAAGAAAATATAGGTTAGAAAATTATCAAATAAATTTAAATTAAAAATTGAGATTTTATATTTATTTATTTCACGAGGCGGCATTATCACAGACAAACACTAACAGACATACACTAAAAACTCAACCCTCATTACTAGATGATGGCATAGCTCAGTGTTAGAGCATCAGACTGGTAATGTCAATATCGTTGGTTCGAACGCAATGGTTATTATGATTTTAATGCTACGCTACAATTTGTTCAATTTTTTTTCGTTTATTTATTTATTTATTTATTTATTTATTTATTTATTTATTTATTTATTTATTTATTTATTTATTTATTTAAATTATTTATTTATTTATTTAAATAATTTGATATTATTTGAAAGGGGTATTTGAGCAATTTGAAATTTTTACCCCCGTATAATCCTATAGGGTCATTTTGAACCCACCCCCTCCCAAATTGCCAAACTTAACGCACAACACCTATGAGTTTAAATCATACATAATGATCAGTACGTCCATGAACACCGGCTGGCACTGCATTCATTTGGGAATGTGTAGGGACTACAGCTTGATTCACCATCCACAAGATGATAATGTGTGCACATGCTACATTATATACACTTGTAGGCATATGTTGTTGTTGGTGTATAAGTAATGGACCTTGCAATTGAAATGCCTCAAGCTTTTAATCCGATATGCAGATTATCTATTTGTTTTCATGAATTGGAAGACATTCTTTGATGTATTACTGAGCTCAATGATCTGAAATTACTGGAGTGTGAGGTCAGCATAGTATTTTATTAACAGAAAGTATAGAGGCCCTGCATGAAATTATCGATTGGCTCCAAACAAAGGATTTGAGCTGGTGTCCTTCACCGTAGTTATGGCGGAGTGCAGTCCATTCAATCAAATATTGTCATCAACCTATTTGATTGCAATCATGCTTTTGTTGAATGCATTTGAGTAGTCCGCCATATTTACGGGATGATATGTCACATGCAAGGCCTCTGTTCTCCAAATTCATTTCCTAATGTATGTGAGAATGATACAATAATGACATGATGAACATAGTCATTGATGCATCAGTTTTAAAATAGACTAGGCGGTTACCATATTTGGCGGTTCTCGGCTGGGCGCGATTACCAGGCTGATGGTGACATGCCCATATGACAGTTTTTACTAATATGACCTCAGATGACCCCTGGCGACCCCAAAATGACCTTCCAAAAATTTGGCTCTAAATGTTGACTGTACCCACCAAGTTTCATGCCCATACGACAGTTTTTAGTAATTTGACCTCAGATGACCCCTGGGTGACCTTGGATGACCCAAAAATAACCTAAACTTATAACTCTAAATGTTGACTGTACCCACCAAGTTTCATGCCCATATATGAGTTTTTACTAATTTGACCTCAGATGACCCGTGGTGACCTTGGATGACCCCAAAATGACCTTCAAAAAATGTTGTTTTAAATGTTGACTGTACCTACCAAGTTTCATGCCCATACGACACTTTTTAGTAATTTGACCTCAGATGACCCCTGGGAGGGGACCCCGGTGTCAGATGACTTTAAAACGAACATAAACATATTCTTGCCAGCACAGAACTACACCCACCCACCGAGTTTGAGGCCCGTACGACCTAGTTTCATGCCCATATGACAGTTTTTAGTCATTTTACCTCAAATGACCCCTGGGAGGGGGCCCTGGGGTCGGATGACTTAACGAACATAAACTTCTTCTTGCCAGGACAGAACTACACCCACCCACCGAGTTTGAGCCTCGTACGACCTAGTTTCATGCCCATATGACAGTTTTAGTCATTTGACCTCAAATGACCCCTGGGATGGGGGCCCCGGGGTCGGATGACTTAACGAACATTAACATCTTCTTGCCAGGACAGAACTACATCCACCCACCGAGTTTGAGCCCCGTAGGACCTAGTTTCATGCCCATATGACAGTTTTTAGTCATTTGACCTCAAATGACCCCTTGGAGGGGGCCCCAGGGTCGGATGACTTAACGAACATAAACTTCTTCTTGCCAGGACAAAACTACACCCACCCACCGAGTTTGAGCCCCATACGGCCTACGTCGGCCCCACATTAGCAGTCACAGACAAAACCTAAATCTACAGAATATATCCATTACTCGTCGATACTCGAAAGAGCTCAAAATAAATAACTTAGACAATTTTCTTGATGTCCTTTAACATGTTTCCATAGTTAACCATCGTTAGCCTTGGAGATCTATTCTGTAGAACTGACCGATTTATTGGGACGTCTATCGACCTTCGACAAGTAATGATGTCTGTCACCCAAAGACCTCTTATTTTTTCTTTTCGATCTGTCACCAAAGATCCCCTTTTTTCTCAATTTGAACAGGAACTAGTCATCTATCACTGATTTTGTTACTTATTTTGATATAACTAAGCCGTTTAGAACTATAGAAATTCAATTTTCGAGGCTTCTTTTGCCCTATTTTAAAAACATCATATTCTCACCCAATGCCATTTTAATTTAGAACCAACCGGACCATCTATCACCTAATGACCCCATATTTTGTACATATGACCTAATGCCAAAAATCATGCTCTCAACCAATGACCCAATGTTTTTTTATTGCTCTTACCGAATGCCCCATACTGTAAAAGTGCCAGCCCTACGCATCTATTTTATATTGAAGCCCCCCCCCCCCGGTGCATGGAGCTAAATACGTGTATAAACCTCCCGCATCGAAATAAAATTGACCTGCAAAGCAAGTTTGTTTTTCAGCTTCTTGTTATAAAAATTATCGACCAACATAGCGACTCAGTCCAAGCGACTCAGTTTATATGTGTGATTAGTAAAGAGCAGTGAACTGTGAAAACAAACCCTAAATACGTGATTCATACAAAGCAATGTAATTTCTGTTTTATTTGCTCACCAATATACACCAAATTGAATTGAAATGAATTCTCGCTATTCACAATAAGGGCGCCGCCAGCGGTTTGCGATGTAACCGTTATGTATCATGGGAAAAGGTAGACATCCAAGTCCGCGCAATACGAATATTACCATGCTATTACATAGGAACACGTGACAATATTTTTTTAGTTTGTCAAAATAAAGGTGAATATATATATCGTCCACCGAAGATATCTTTAACGCCGCAACTCCACCATACCAGGAAGCCCTAAAGAACAGTGGATACAATTACGAACTGAAATACAACCCTACTACCCAAAATAGAAATCAGCAAGCAAATAAACACAGACGTAAACGGAACATTACATGGTTCAATCCGCCGTACAGCGATACCGTTTCTACCAATGTTGGAAAGAAGTTTCTCAGCCTACTAGATAAATGTTTCCCTCCAGATCACCAGCTCAACAAGATTCTAAATAGAAACACCGTAAAGATAAGTTATAGTTGCATGCCCAACATGCAGCAACTTATATCAGGACACAACAAATATGTGCTGCAATCTACGAAAACATCTTTGGCTTCGACACAAAACACCACTAATTGCAACTGCAAAAACAAATTGTGCCCTCTTGATGGAAATTGCCTGATATCGGGAGTAATATACCAAGCGACGGTCACAAGGGCAGACAACCGCAAGGAAGAGACATATGTTGGACTTACAGAAGGCCCATTTAAAACAAGATTCAATGTCCATAACAGTACCTTCAAAAATGTAAATCAAAGATACGCCACCGCTCTGAGCAATTACATCTGGAACCTTAATGATAAGAAAGTATCATATTCCATCAAATGGAAAATTATTGCTCGAAGTAAATCGTACTCTACCAGCAGCAAAAAATGCAATCTATGCATTACTAAGAAATACTTTATTATAACTAAACCACAAATGTCAACCTTGAACCACAGAAACGAACTAGCAAGTTGCTGCAGGCATAGAAAAAAACATTTACTGTGTAACTATAAATAAGTCGCTCTTTTAGCATGTTTAACAATAAGTAGGCCCAGACATGGATACGCACTTAAGACGCGTATTGTATTGCGCAACTTTAAGATACGCAGTTGCGTTAATTCCTCTTGCGCGCGCATCAAAACTCAAGACATATTCTTTGTCATTTTACACATTGCAACTGACGAGTGTGGATGGGTGAAACCATCCATACGAAACAAATTTGTATTGCGATGTGGTAATTTCATTTGTATAATAATAATATAAATAAATAAATAAATAAATAAATAAATAAATAAATAAATAAATAAATAAATAAATAAATAAATAAATAAATAAATAAATAAATAAATAAATAAATAAATAAATAAATAAATAAATACATAAATCGCTTTCCCCCTCTCAGCCTACCCAAAACATTGCCCCCCCCCCTTGGAAATCCAAAATGTTGGGATCCCAAATAATGACTAAATAGATCAGTAAGAAAACTAAAAAGAAACTATACCGATATTTTACTCATTATTGATCATGGTAGACGAAACCGTCAATAGTGAGTAAAGAATTTTTGTTCAAAATAAAATTTCCACATCATAAGCGTTTCCGGACGCGTACTGTTATCCTCGGGGGCACTCACGTACAAGGTTTTCCACGAAAAATCCTAAAACATGTGTCTATGTTTTGAAGAAAAATCCATAGACATGGGTCTCCCTTTTAGATTTTCCGTGCTATGTGTGAAAAACATGAGGGAAAGCATGTTGTTTTTACTATTTTCAAGCTCAAATCCTTCTTATTCAAATTCTTATTTCCTGACAATCCTTAAATATGGGTAGCTATTTTCGGTAAAAGCATGGCCCTTAGAAATTGGTATGAGTTCGGAAGGTCGGGCCGCACATCCCCGTTGAAAAATAATCCACGTACTCCCACCCCCAGTTATCCTTAGCCGTTTAACGCGTTTTAAGGCGCCTCATGAATGGGTGCCAAAATCGCACCCTTCCCCCATTTTACCCTACCCAGGACTCATAATTATTGCATAGCCCCTGATAATCTCCAAAATTATTCAATTATTTTTTCGATGGGCCAAACCTTAGGCCTACACATATTAAATACAGCAAGGCTCATTCAAATTATACATGCACGATACAAGTGCTATTCCAGAAACCAGAGGATGATTTAAGCACTTCCCTACATTCCACTATGTTACTTGCGGTTAGCATAGCTGTGTGAGCGAACATGACACCACTACTCGCCACTGCATATAGACGTACTGCACGTGCATGGTTTAATCTGAATTTGTACAGTTATATTTACATAAAAAACGCTGTGAAGATGCCAGTCGATTTCACATTTTATGTTTACAGAAGGTGTGAATTATCCTTTAAACATACATCACTTTTGTTCTGAAATCGACCAAGTAATAATGACACATGCACAATTCTAAAACAACATGTTTTGCACAGAGTTCAATGGGATTTGAAAAGTAAAGTGGCAGTTGAAACTCTAGTGATAACCCTTTTGCAGTGCATGATGGGGCTTTCTTAAATCATCCTCTGTCCAGAAACGCTGCACATCAGTGACATCACTTAATCAACATTACTTCCGGCTTCTACGCGGTAGTGTATAGCAAGCTTGAAGCTTGAAAGTGCGCCCGCTTTTGACCTGAGAGCAATCCGGTGGTGGCGTTTATTACGTGTTGGGAAATCCACAAGATCAAATAGAACGGTGAGTAATGATTATCTACTTGTTTTTAAAAACAAACATCTGAGGCCAGTAATACTACGTTCCGACAACTATAGATTGAATGATATTTCTTGTCACACAAGGAAATAAAAAGGAATATGGCGCACACCGACATCGCCTGGCTAATAATTACTTGGTACAGCATAGATATAGAAATAAATACCCGGGATCGATACACGTGAATGTGCTATGAACGATTTGATATTCAGACGATAAATCTTTGGATACCGGGGTAGAAAATGATGAATATCTCCCGTAATTGATTTAGTCTAAAGAATCCAGATTTGGTTCCTTGCACTTGAATATATATGTTCAACGGATATGATAGTCGTTAGCTAGCGTCTTGAGAAAGAAGCGTGCGTCTTGAACTCAAAACCTGACAAAAACTGTATATCGCAAAGGTGTGCCCATCTTCTCAGATCTTCTTGAGTCGGTGCGTCCTTTGCGGAAACTGGAATCTTGTCTTCGATATACACCTGTGGTAACGGGATGAAATTCTTCTGATTTAAATCACCCACTAACAAGTTATCCAACACCACCTTTGAGGTTTTCTTCGAAGTCAAAGTTCCTATTAGCAGTTTTCTTTTTTGAGTCCTCAGGTTCATTCGCTGTTGTAGTAGCGAAGAGGCGAAAACAGCATCACAGCCGTTGTCCAAGAAAGCATATGTGGCTATGAAACTATCGCTAAGTTCATGCTTCACCAATACTGGTATTATGGTCATTAATGGTGAGTTATCACTACTTGTAGCTGCTGAAGCTAGAGTCTTGGTACAACCAGTCACTACATTACTGATACTAGCAGTACTGTTGCCTCTTCTTGAGTCTTGTTTTGTTTAGGTGGTTGAGATTCTTGCTCTCGTTTGTCTCTATGCATCGCAGTTGGATGTGATTTCTGACATTTACTGCACTTCAACAGATCCTTACACTGCTTCTTATGATGTCCTGCTTCCAAACAACCAAAGCACAATTTTTTGTCAAAACAGAAGGCTGATTTCTCCTTAGGTTGCAACTTGGAGAATTTTCTGCATTCCATGATCTTGTGCTTGGTGCCGTCGCCACAGTAGGTGCATAACTTGTTGGAAGCTTTCTTCTCTGTGACCTCTTTAGCAGTTGTAGTGAAGGCTTTCTTCTTGTTGCTACTGAAGGATTCTGAGTTCCCTATTCTACCGAACACCGGATTAGCAATTATTTTCGCCTGTCTGTCGACCAACTCAACAAGCTTCAAGATCGCTGAACTTTACTGTATTTCCTAGTTCTTCTTCAATAGCATACACTTTATTTCTCCATAGATTCCTGTGTCGGTATGGCAGTTTCGCAACAAGAATCTTCAAGGTCTTAGAATGATCTAACTCACTTAACGCATCCAATGTCTGCATCATGTTCCTACACTCGGTAAGAAATAGTGAAAAGGCATTTGAGCTTTTATCTTCATCTTTAACTTCTTGCCAGGATTTGGCCTTCTTCAGCATTGCTTGTGCAATTTTATGGCCACTTCCAAACTTCTTGGCTAAAGTTTCTTTAGCTTTCTCAAAGCCTTCCTTTGGATCCTTATAATGAAGATAGCTCTCTACATATTTCTTGGCATCTCCATCTGTATGCTGACATAAGAACTCCAGTCTTTCTTTCTCATCATCTGTCTTGTCCTCGACACCAAAATAATACGAAGGCTCTCATAAATGATGTATACTTCAACGGATCTCCATCGAAAGTCTGGATCTTCGTCTCTGGCAATGAAGCTCGCAACTGCTGTTTTATCAGCAATCTGGACAATTCACTAAGCTGTTCAGCTTGATCTGCAGAATGATCTGCCTGTCTTTGCTGTTGAGGCTCTGTTGGTACACTAGTTGTTGGAACATGTGGGGGCCAACAGGCTGTGTGGGTACACTGGTTGTTGGAACATGTACTATGTGGGGGGCCAACAGGCTGTGTGGGTACACTAACTGTTGGAAAATGTGGTGGGCCAAAATATGGCTGTTGCTGTGGTCTATAGTCCATGTAATATGGCATAAACTGATCATACTGATCTACAGGTGCTGGTGCCCGCATGTGATATGGCTTCAAAGGAGGTGCATCGTCATACACATGTCTTGGTCGGAATATATATTCCTCAGCATAACTATCGTAATCAAGCCGTGGCCGGTTCACATCACGTTCAGATCTGTGGTCTTCCCACTTTGGCTGTCTAACTTTTGGCCTGACTACTCACCTTTGTTCCATAACCATGAAGGTATAGGACATTTTTTGTTTTTGCTATAGCCCCCGAATGAAATTTATTTAATTATGTTTGTACTCACTCAGGTAGCATTGTGTATGAATTTTACATCCGGACTAGAGGCTATTCTTTTTTTATGGGCATTTTAGTGTCTAAAATGGCCCAAAATGAGGGTTTTTCAATATTGCCGTCCATTTCTAATTGTCACCCCCATAGGCTTTACATGTAAAATAAAAAGGCTCGTAAAAATTTAATAGCCTCTAGTTCGGATGTAAAATTCACACAAAATGCTTTTTGAGTGATTACAAAGATAATTAAATACTTTTCATTCGGGGGCTATGTGGAATTTTTTTATGTATTCCTTGTACAATGACATTTCACAATAAAATGTCCATTGGAAACAAAGGTGTACTGGGTCTATATCTATAGGTTTCGATGAAGCAGGAAGTCTATTCGGTGGCACTGGTACTTCCACGTTCACCTGTACTTTCTGGTCTGACTCCTGATGATGAGGTACTGTATTCCTATCATCACACTGCTTTATATTAGAAGCCAATTCAACATGTACAGTTTCTCCCTGTGGTTCAGGAAGTATGTCTTGTCCAGCTGCCATAGACCTGTCTACATGTACATCTAATGTAGGCCTTTGCATTCTGACATCAGATTTTTGCAAAACTGGTTCCTGAATTTCAACCTTTCCAGGACTATCATCTTGGTTATCAAGCGAACTTTGTACGGTTTTTCGGCTGTCTATAGTAGATGGTAGAGGCAAACTTTCCTGACTACCTTCTGATGTACTGTAATTTTCATAAATTTCTAATTTGGGTTTTTCCAATTACAGTTCTGCATCAATCTCTAAAGATTCCTTTTGTTGTTGCAATTCAAGCTCCTTTTTTTTCAATTGCTTGTCTTTTTTGAACTATTGTTTGTTTACTCATTAATTCTGCCTTGCGCACTGCAGCCTGGGCAAGGGCACTGCTAATAGTATGAGTACTATATTTACTCTTTGATCTTCTGCTAACTTTGCTTTTAGCAATGCTAGCATTTTCAACCTGTTCAATATCCTCTGGATATTTTGCAGCCATAATGAGATCCTATTTTACACAGGATTTTACAACAAACTGGTTTGTTTACAATCTCACTAATAATCTGAGATGATCCCTGAATTAAATTCAGCAAACTTATCTCAACTTTTGTTGAGGGCAAGGACACTTTCCAGTCGAAACAATAATTAGACTTATCTAAGTCCAAAACCATGCAAGTTAGACCTAGCCTATTTTGGTCCACTATCAGCATGAACGCAAGTCTTGGCCAAGTCTAGCGCCCAACGTGTTTGCAACTGAGCTGATTTTTCCCAGCGTTGAGGCAAGCACAGATTTCAAGTTCAATATCCAACACACTGTGTACGTGTGTATACCAGTGCAGTGTATAATGTACATGCAAAATAAACTTTTCAGTGAACTTCTGATTCTTTCTCGAAGCCACAACTTTATGTCATGAGTACAATCGAGTTAAGGCCCGGTCACACTATGACGAATAGGGGTGAACGGCAAGCGACGTTAAGCTGCGAATTGCAATTTTGAATTCACCGTCACTCACCGTGTGCTGCCGTTAGTTGTCGCTGACGAATTCGTTAGCGACCGCAGACGGCCGCAATTATTCGTCGCGTTCGTCGGCAAATTTTCAACATGTTGAAAATTTTGTGACGGCAAAAGAATCAGTTGTGATTCCGTTCAGATTTCGTTGGAGACCGCAACCCTCGTTTCTTTGACGTTTCCATACCGTGGGAAGTCGTGTCTAGTCGTTTTGAGGTCGTCACAATTTCGTTGGTAGTCGTTGGTAAACGTCACTTCAATTTCAATAGACTACCCGGCACGATGCAATTTTAAAGTTCATATAAAAAGAAAATAATATCAATAATAATCAAAAATATTAATATTTCTGATTATTATTGATATTGTTATTGATATTGATGTTAATATTTTTGATTGTTATTGATACTGATATTAACATTTTTTATTATTATTGATATTGATGATAATATTTGTGATCATTATTGATATATTGATATAATAGTTTGGATTATTATTAATATTGATTTTCATATTTTGATTCCTATTGATATTTATATTAATTTTTTTGATTATTTTTGATATGTGTAATATTTTTTATTATTATTGATATTGATATTAATATCTTTGATTATAAAAGACCTAATTGATATTGATATTAATATCTTTGATTATAATAATTGATATTGATGTTTGATTATTATTGATATTTATATTGGTTTTTTTATATTATTATTGATATGTGTATAATTATTGATTATTATTGATATTGATGGTAATATTTATGATTATCATTGATAAAGATGTTAATAGTTTTGATTATTATTGATATGTGTAATATTTTTGAATATTATTGATAGGGCCTATGTGTAATATGTTTGATTATTATTGATATAGATATTAATAGTTTAGTTTATTATTGATATTGCTTTTACTATTTTTGATTATTATTGATATTTATATAATTTTTTATTATTATTATTATTGATATATGTGTAATATTTTTGATTACTATTGATATTGATGTTGATATTTTTGATTATTATTGAAATAGATATTAATAGTTTGGATTATTATTGATATTGATTTTACTATTTTTGTTTATTATTGATATGTGTAATATTTTTGATTATTATTGATATTGATGTTAATAATCCTGATTATTATTGATATAGATATTAATAGTTTGGATTATTATTGATATTGATTTTACTATTTTCGATTATTGTTGATATTAATGTTAATATTTTTGATTATTATTGATATTGATATTTTTGAGTGGATGATCAGAACGTTGTGAAGAGTGGGAACGCCAAAGGGGACTATACGACCCACACACACAGGCTTTGGTGTCGGCTGCTGAGTCACGTCATCATCACCGCAATCCACCGTTAGCTGCCGTTCCTTGCCGCAAGCAAATCCGCTGCCAGCCGTCTGACCTCGTTGCTTGTTGTCGGGCTCCGTCGAGACTTCGTCACTCATCGCCCACACAACGTCCGGATTTGGTCGCTAGTCTCCGTTTCCTGCCGCAGCCTTTCGTCCCTTGCCGTCGTGTTGTCGCTAGAGGTCGTTCCCACTCGTCACCGAATCTTGTTTTTCCTCTTTTTGTCGTCGCTTTGCCGTCAACATTTTGTGATTTTCACGTTCGTCACCTTTCGTTGCTTATCGTCCGTCATAGTGTGACCGGGCCTTTAACGATCAAATACATCTTTTTTCTACTAATATAGGGTCTAATTTTGAGTCGATCGCCGCACATTAGCGAACCCTGGTTCTATTCTTGATCATCTCAGCCATTTGGTCTGACGAGTTCGAATGACCCATATTTCCCAATTACACGCAAGATTTACTGATGATATGACAGGAGTACTTGTACTATAAAACAACAAACGATACTTATCCGTTCTTGTCCTTTCACCAAATACAAGTGGTTTATTTACTTCCTCCTGGCACAAACATATCTTATTCATCCACTAGATACGATTCGAAATCGTTACGTAATCGTTACGGTAGAAAAAAGGTATTTCTTCCGAGCTAATCAAACAATCGCATGATAACTTTCATCCATGATTTAGACTGCATCCTCAAATTCAAGTGAGATGCATCATAGACCGTGAAGACATGGACGGTCCTCTGCGGCACTCCTTTGAAGCTATGATCGTCTCGCCTGAACACAAACAGCCAAACCTGCCATCGAATCGATTTATCGTACAAAAGGTCAATAACTCAACTCTCGTCCACTCAATTGCATTATCAGTCGCAAACCAATGGAATGTTGTGCTATGAGCCTCCATGCAAGCATGACGTGGAAACCACAGCCTACATAACGCAAAGTGAAACTAATTCAATGTCAGAGTTACCCGTATTGTTAGATAAATCGCAACGGTGAATATATGTATTTATTTAATTAAATTCAAACTGAATCAAATAAGCAGTTTTACCGTGGCATTTCTTGTAACTATAATTGTTTTGTGACAACAGAGTTTACATTGCAGTCGTAACTGTGTCAGAGACAAAGTATGTACTTCCATTGAATGCCGCTTCTTTCAAACACGCTAATCCAACAGATGCGAGCGAGACGTACATGGTTTCAGCATAATGTGAAATTTCTATAGAATTACGATTCAGATGACCGTCCATCTCTTCACGGTCTATGGATGCATGCAAAAAATATAGAGGGCGCCAGTCAGGAACATTTCCAAGGCAGAAGGTGGAAGCTAGTCAAGCTACAGAAGTTATACAGTATCTTTTGAACATCAGATAACACATTTCCATTCACACAATCTGTGGACATTAAAGTATTTGTGAAATACCAATACATTTTTTTACTAATAAGACCTTTCCTCTAAGTGTTAGATCTCTTTGTCTCCAAATATCTAATTTAGATATTTGGAGACAAAGAGATCTAACACTTAGAGGAAAGGTCTTATTAGTAAAAAGTATTGGTATTTCACAAATTACTTTTTAATGTCCGTGAATATGCTAACTTAAATGATCAACACTTTTGGGAATTTATGAAGTTCAAATTACGTATGGAAACCATATCATATTCAACCACAAAAAAATCGAGAAAGAAATGCACGTGAAAGATCTTTGAATAAAATATTAATTGATCTTGAAGAAAAGATAAATAATGAAGAAATTCAAGAAGATATTGTACACGAGTATGCCGAAGTGAAGAAAAACTTAGAGGAAACATATAAATACAAAGTTAATGGTAGTATTGTGAGATCAAGAGACAGGTATTATGATGAAGGAGAAAAAAGCTCTAAATATTTTTTTAACTTGGAAAAAAAGAAATGATTCAAAAAAGGGAATTGATGAATTGTAAATAATGTCCTTAAAACATCAAAAGATCTTCTTGGTGAAATCAAAGTCTTTTGTGAAGATCTTTTTACAAGTAAACAAGATGGTGTTGTTATGAAGACATTGAGGAAATCAAATTGAGATTCCAAAGCTTTCTCCACAACAGCAAGGGCTCTTTGAAAAGCGTTTGACTTTGGACGAATGTTACAACACCTTAAAAGATATGTCTAAAAATAAATCTCTCGGGTGTGATGGGTTCTCTAATGAGTTTTACCTATGTTTCTGGGATTTGCTTGGAAACATTAATAGTTTACTCTTTAAATTTTGGTTACGTAAATGGTCAACTTTCAACAACGCAATCACAAGCCATAATTACTCTTCTACCTAAGCCTGGAAAAGATCCAAAGCTTATCAAAAATTGGCGTCCAATATATATCGATTACAAAATAGGTACAAAGGCAATTGCTAAACGAATGGAAGGTGTACTACCAAGTATTATAGGTAATCATCAAACAGCCTTTGTCAAAGGTAGATATATTGGAGAAAACATTCGTTTAGTTGAAGATATTCTGCAGTACACAAATGATAACCACATCCCTGGTATGTTACTTTTTGCCGATTTGGAGAAAGCTTTTGATTCTGTTGAATGGAGTTTTCTTATGGCAACCTTGAAAAAAATTAATTTTGGTCCAAACCTGCTTTCATGGGTAAAATGTTTTTATTCAAATATTAAAAGTTGTGTAATAAATAAGGGGGTTTCTACTGGTTGGTTTGATCTGACACGAGGTGTTCGTCAAGGATGCCCGTTATCAACAGCATTAGTCGTGTGTGTGATAGAAATGTTGGCTTTAATAACTTTGAAATGTAAGGATATTAATGGCATAGAACTCTCAAGTGGGTGGAGCTTTTAAGCACGTAAAAGTGCTCCTTTTTTGCAGATGATGCAACCTTTTTTCTATCCGATTCAAAATATGTGGAGAATCTTGTAAGAGAAATAGATAAGTTTGGAAAGTTGTCTGGTTTGAGGATAAATTTGGAGAAAGCAGAATTGATGAAGATAAAAAGTCTTAGAAACTGTATTGATTATGTTTATGGTATTAAACCAACTAAGGGACCTGTAAAAATATTGGGCTTATTTGTTGGTTATGATAGTAAAAAATGTAATGAGTATAATATTCAACCAAGACTCACAAAATTAAAGAACAAATTAGATATTTGGAGACAAAGAGATCTAACACTTAGAGGAAAGGTCTTATTAGTAAAAAGTATTGGTATTTCACAAATGACTTTTGAATGTCCACGAATATGCTAACTTAAATGATCAACACTTTTGGGAATTTATGAAGTTCAAATTACGTATGGAAACCATATCATATTCAACCAAAAAAAATCGAGAAAGAAATGCACGTGAAAGATCTTTGAATAAAAGATTAATTGATCTTGAAGAAAAGATAAATAATGAAGAAATTCAAGAAGAAATTGTACACGAGTATGCCGAAGTGAAGAAAAACTTAGATAATATTCAACCAAGACTCACAAAATTAAAGGACAAATTAGATATTTGGAGACAAAGAGATCTAACACTTAGAGGAAAGGTCTTATTAGTAAAAAGTATTGGTATTTCACAAATGACTTTTTAATGTAAGTTTAATATCTAAAATGACACTTTTAATTAAACCATGATAATCAACATCTTCTAGAAGACTATTATTGAACTTCCAAAAACCCGGCCCACGAGGCTCGGTATCACTCAAAGAAATCTTCATAATAATTGGCTATGTAGGCTCATAATAATTGTTGATAATACTTGTTTGGTGATCGGACATAATACTTGGTACAATATTACAATCTACTATATTCATTTTAAGCGACTGAGGTATAAACCAATAATCAATCCTTGATGCAGAATTGCGATTACGTGTTGACCATGTGTAAGCTATTCTGGTATGGTTTCTTGTACTAAAAATGTCTATTAGATTGTTATTAAAAAGAAGACGTTTGAGGGAAATTCGGCCATTCTTATGCTCATCCTTAATAGTATTATTTTTAGATTTTCTTTCCAAAGTGATATCCATAGCTAAATTCATATCGCCTCCTATAATCAGGTATTCTTTAATTACATGTTTTTCTATAATATTGCTTAACTGATCAAAAAAGATGACTTGATCTTTGTCATTATTGGGAGCGTACACATTTAACAGGTAAAATAATTTTTTCGATACTAACTTTTGCTAAAATGAATCTTCCTTCCGAGTCACTTATCACTTGGTCAAACGTACATGTACTCGTTGGATTTACTAAAATAGCTACACCTTTACTATCGTTTGTTCCATGACTAAAAACAATATTACTTGACCATTCTCGTTTCCACTGTTTTTCTAAAGTTTTACAGCAGTGTTTTTCCTGAAGGAATATAATGTCTATTTTTTTCTTCTTCATATACATAAAGATTGCTTTATGTTTTCTTACATTTCTCAACCCACGGACATTTAGAGATGCAACATTTATACACGACATAATTAAGAAGTACAAATAATAAAAATAATATCAAATTTGAAATAACAAAAATGTAATCAAAAAAGATAAATCCTGATCTACTTGATCAGTTTAACGTGTGTCTACCCATCCGAAATTATTACAAAATGTTCACCAATCAGTTCAAGAGTTCACCTTGCTTTTATAGCCAAGTTCTTTAAATAGTTCTTAATATTTAATGATTGTTTATTTTCATTGTTTGCGCTTTAAACTTTCGAGTAATACTATGGTGTTGGGATTAACTTATTGATACGGAACTCCGCTATCAAACTGTCTTTCATTATACTTGTAAACAGCATTGTGTCTATAATAATGTGTTAAAAGATTAGTATATATATCGTGAGGTGCAGCTATCATTCTGAAGCTGTGTTCACACATGCACTTATTACCGGTAATATTTTATCTTGGCTTATGTCCGATCGAATTAAATAGCGCGTCCACATTTGTCGGCAATAGCGCTATACGCTGTCGAAGTTACGTAATAATCGGATTAACTACCATAGCAATAGGTGAATCATGATGATTACTTGCACCTGTAAGATTAGTATCTTTGAAAAGACCAGTATTGTATTCAATCTATATGATCAAAATTGTTTTCACCTATTGCTATGGTAATTATTCCGATAAATTGCGTAACTTCGCCAGCGTGTGTCCGACGTGTTATGTCCGATAAGCCTATTACCGGTCATAAATCCCTCCTTTCTACATGAGCATCATCAGAAAATTTAACCCGATTTTACATTTTTCACTGAAAATTCACTTTCAATAAACACCCCTTTTTAGAAAAAAATACAGACAATGCGGTAGGTAGGCCTATGTCATGTAAGAAAAATGCAAATTCAAAAGTTCCAAAATTCAGACCAATTTTGTATTTATGTAGGTTCTATTATTATCATTATTATTGTTATTATTATTGTTATTGTTATTGTTATTGTTATTGTTATTGTTATTGTTATTGTTATTGTTATTATTATTATTATTTTAGTTTGACAAAGTAGTTCCATTTTACAGTAGACTTAGCTCTATATCGCATTTTATACATGACATCACGCAGTAAATTACTCTGCTCAGTGGCGTAGATTTCTTTTTGACATGGGGGGGGGGGGTGGTGTTGGAAAAAAAATTCAAGTATAGTCAATCCAGCACCTTTTGGCGACAGAATAAGTTTTTGGTTCAATTGTGCGCGAAGCGCGCGAAAAATTTTGCTATTTTGAAGCTAAACCGATGAAATAATGGTGTAAAAGTAGAATAAATGCGCGGGCAAAAATGGGCAACTATGAGGGTAATTTGGTCAGAAACCCATTATCAGGCATCAACATGGGGGGTGATTGTATGGACCATCCCCTGGCAAAATATTGGGGGATTTACCCCCCATCCCCTATGACTTTGCTTAAAATTGTGCGCGAGTGATATTCTCACAGTTATATCCGACAGCCCAATAGTGCTGCATGTCCACACGTAATTACTATTACCGGACGTAACGTTTCGATCGGTCTTAACAGCTTTTAACCCTGGTCATCTTCAGCCTTAAATTTTCGGATTTAAAGCACATTACGTCGGATATAGTATTTTTTTTTTATATCCGACGCTCATTCACACTGCCACTTATATCCGATACTATTAACGACGTAATTTAAGTCCGACTGTGTGAACAAATTGTCGGATTTAAAGCACATTACGTCGGATATAGTTATATCCGACGATAATTCACACTGCCACTTATATCCGATACTATTACCGACGTAATTTAAGACCGGTAATAAGTGATTTAAGTCCGACTGTGTGAACACGACTTGAAGCTGTGTTCACACATGCACTTATTACCGGTAATATTTTATCTAGGCTTATGTCCGATCGAATTAAATATTTCCGCTAATCCCTTAGCGCGTCCACATTTGTCGGCAATAGCGCTATACGCTGTCGATGTTACGTAATAATCGGATTAACTACCAGAGCAATAAGTGAATCATGATGATTACTTGCACCTGTAAGATTAGTATCTTTGAAAAGACCAGTATCGTATTCAATCTATATGTTCAAAATTGTTTTCACCTATTGCTATGGTAATTAATCAGATAAATTGCGTAACTTCGCCAGCGTATGTCCGACGTATTATGTCCGATAAGCCTATTACCGGTCATAAATCCCTCCTTTCTACATGAGCATCATCAGAAAATTTAACCCGATTTTAAATTTTTTCGCTGAAAATTCACTTTCAATAAACGCCCCTCTTTAGAAAAAAATTACAAACAATGCGGTAGGTATGTCATGTAAGAAAAATGCAAATTCAAAAATTTGTATTTAGGTTCTATTATTATTATTGTTATTGTTATTATTATTATTATTATTATTATTATTATTATTATTATTATTATTATTTTAGTTTGACAAAGTAGTCCCATTTTACAGTAGACTTAGCTCTATATCGCATTTTATACATCTTTGAAAAAATGACAAAAATAAATAAAATAACAATGACTCCCATCATCATGCTATATTTTTCTTGGGGGGGGGGTCCCAAATTTACAAAAAGTCGGCTTCGATAAAATTGGGACCTCCCCTATTTCGTCAGCAAAGATTTTATGACCCCCCACCGTTTGCACCCCCCACACACAACAGGCATCAGTCTTTTGGAATAAAATAAACACACTATCTGTAGTCATGTTGTGTTGTGACTCCCTACATTTTGGTCATCAAAAATATTTTATGACACCCCCTATTTTTCTTTCCGTATATTTGGGACCCCCCTAATCATCTTATAATTACATGTCTTTCTGTTATCATGCTTATGGCTTAATAAATGTCATCTCCATCTACTTCCAGGCCATACTGCCCCCCCACTGAGCCCTCTGGAGGGTTTACATTTGCTACCCCCCCCTAGAAACTCGTGTAGGTCATCCCAATAAGGATGGTCAATTGCTCCTGCGCCTGAACTTTTTACCCGATCATGGAGGGTGCGATGGAGAGCTTTCAGTGCCTTTATCTTAGCATGTATCTGCTCCTCCGACCGTATGGGGAATCCCCCCTTGTCATGTAATAGCGTGGCTATCTCCTCCCAAAGCTTTTTTTTTATCACAGAAATACTTTCCGTTTCTCTCCAAATTTTGAGGATAGCCAATGTTCCCTTGTCATTCCAATTGACCCCTCTATTGCGTTTATTTATATTAATATTAGTAGCTGCAGCTATGATGACATCACGCAGTAAATTACTCTGCTCAGTGGCGTAGATTTATTTTTGACATTGGGGGGGGGGGGATGGAGTTGGAAAACAAATTTCAAGTATAGTCAATCCAGCACCTTTTGGCGAGGGAAATAAGTTTTGATCCAAACTTATGAAATAATGGTGTAAAAGTAGAATAAATGCGCGTGAAGCGCGCGAAAATTTGCACTTTTGGGGTGAAAATGGGCAAATATGACGTTAATTTGGTCAGAAACCCATTATCAGGCGTCAACATTGGGGGTGGGTGATTGTATGGACCATCCTCCCTGGCAAAATATTGGGGGATTTATCCCCCCCCCCCCATCCCCCCGGGATCTAAGCCTATGACTCTGCTTAAAATTTTGCGCGAGTGATATACTCACAGTACTGTTATATCCGACAGCCCAATAGTGCTGCATGTCCACACGTAATTACTATTACCGGACGTAACGTTTCGATCGGTCTTAACAGCTCTTAACCCTGGTCATCTTCAGCCTTAAATTTTCGGATTTAAAGCACATTACGTCGGATATAGTATTTTTTTTTATATCCGACGCTAATTCACACTGCCACTTACATCCGATACTATTACCGACGTAATTTAAGACCGGTAATAAGTGATTTAAGTCCGACTGTGTGAACACGACTTCAGTAATATGGACCTTAATGACACCAAATTTGCGTTCGGACCTGATGTAGGCCTATCAAATGACTGACATGAGTAAGATTGCCCACTTGAGACGCCAGTGTTGCATATAATTGACTTATCCAGCCTTTATTGACAGACATAAGTGTGATTGACAGCACCTATTATTACCTCTTCAAATGAGAAGCATGATGCCCCAAACGTAACAATGAAGTCAACTTACACACCGGGCTTACACACCATCCTACTTAATCCCTTCCGTTTTCGTTTCTGAACAATAGAGCTCCCGAAACAGAAAAGATGAAACGAGGGAAAGTACTGTGTTCCCTGTTGCATTATGGAGTGACCAGGTCCTTGAGTGTGATGGTTTTGTAGTAGATGACAGTGCTCATTCAAGCCTATCAAGGTCAGTCAGTATCAACTTGCTGAATGGCTGGGCATTATCAGCTATCAAAGAGATGCCTTATGCAGCTGCCAATCACAATAGGGGTTTGATAACATTTGGTTAAAAACCCAAAAGTGATATAAGGACAAAACTGTGCATGTTGGTACTTGATTGTTAGGATTCTTATATGTTGAAAACCCCTTGTAGTAGTATTTTTATGTGTAGTGTATATTGTTCATAAATTATATAGCTTTTAAATTTTGGGCATTAATGCTCTGTTGCACTGTAGCATACACCTCTAAAGCCATAATGGTATAGTTTACTAAGAAGTATTGAGTGATCAATTGTATCGAACGCTTTCGATAAATCCAGGAAGATACCAGGAAGATATCATATTGAATGGGAAAAAAAATTATAATCATGAATTCATGTACCATAACGGGGTGCCAAATTTAGTGCAAAGGAGGACAAATGCAAAAAACAATTTGCATAGACAAATTGAAACAAGGCCTTTTACAATGTAATTAGGAATCCCGTTCTGGTAAACATAAGCAATACCTTGCACAAAATATGATTCAAAATAATCTTCAAACACATTTGATTTGAACGCGTGTTAAAGAAATCATAATTAGATTGAATATGATTGATCAAACAAATAATATGAACAAAAGTACTCAAACGCAGTAACCTGGTCAATCTCAGAAAATATTGTTCGAACACTTTAAAGGCCTTATTGGAAATAATCCCCCTTCTACCCCCGTACAATGTTGGCATACCCAATATGCTCATCATCACATATCTTCTCCCAACATTGATTGGTGGGGAAAGGGAGGGATATGCTTAAGATGAACATTGAGAGAACTTGATTATAAATCTTAGTTTCCAGTGACTCATATAGCGTGCGCACTATACTAAGATGAACATGGGGATTACAGTGGGTGTTCGAACACATTTTTCCGGGATTGTCTACAAAATTGATTAGCAACATCATCTGATTTTAGTTTTTGGACAATAACTCTGCAGTTACGCCATCGATTTTAATGCAATTTGGCACACATGTTAGAAACATAATTTGCTATCATCCCACAAAATATGGAGGAAATCAATGAATATTTTGATAGCGTTCTGTTAGTATAGATTTAACATAGCGTTTTGTACACGCAAATACAGGCCTAAATTATTTATGTGCCATGTTTATTGAGCATATGTACATGTGGTATAATTAATTTAGAGAAGGTGTTCAAATTTTATATTCAGCTAAAACAGACATTACTCGTAAATTTAATGTTATGTATTTAAATGTCACAAATTTACCACTGTGTGATAAATCGGAGGGGGGGCGAGAGAGGAGAGCGAGTGATAGGAAGGAGAGATACGCACAGGCTATGCACATTTATTGTTTTAAAAACATTACTTGACCAACATTTAAGAAAATCAGCCTAATGTGTGAAATTGTGTTCATTAAACATTTTACATACATGCATACACCATGGTTTGGATGGTCAAATGGTGAATCATAACGATTTACACACATAGACAAGCACGCATTTCCAACGATTCACCATATAATAGAAAAGTAAATCCTATTATTCTTTATGTTTTGTGGTCAACCGTCCATAATGTGTGTTTTCAATGGGGAGATGTGCAATGATTTACCTTTACCATGAATAGGCTTTCACACTTTCAGTGTACACAGTTATACCCACTGAAGAGACAACGCAAATCATGTTTAATGAAATGTGCCAATTTGAGATTGCATAGGCCTAATAATAAAGGTCATTATCTATAATGCTCATAATGATCGGTGTTTGTTTAACTGAAAAACAACATTTTTGAATTGTTTATATTTTCTTTCTTTTTTCGATCAAAAATAATGACAATCATGAAATAACCCTGAACTTGCACACCAATCATTGACCATGTTAGTTAAAATATTATTGATTGATGTGTCTTATACATTGCGCATGTGTCTTTTAATGTGAAATGGGACTTGAACTTGAAACATATTGAACAGCAAGTGACATTTGCACTTTTTATTCTTCCTTCTTTTTTAATGCATTATTTTCCTTTTACTTAGATTTTTTGTTTTATCTTCTTTTATTTAATTTGGGCATTTTCTTTCCTATTTTGTTTTGGTTTCGTTTCTTTGTTTCTTATATCTTTTATTGTTATTTTTTGTGGGGGGTCTTTAATGACTTCATTTTCTTTTTCTTTGCTTGAAATCTTTGAAGTTTACTTTTGTGGGGTCAGGAATTACTAGTTTGGAAGGAGAAGTTTGGCAATGCATTGGACATAGGGTGGTAGATGTCGTTGCATTATTTTGCTATCTACTGCAGATAGCATTGATAAATTTGCATCCCACATCCGTGTGATGTTTAATTGACGGTGCCCTTAGTGTTATAGCAAATATAAAAGATGGTCCATGATTGTCCAAAAACATTGTCAACTTTTTAGCTATTCAAATTGCTATGTTTTAAACTGTTTGGGGATATGTATCAGGTATTTTACGTCTTATTCGACTTAAATTATTCAAAATTTGATGAAAATATATGTTTAAAGTGACCGATCCCTGAAATATTTGTAGATGTAATGTAATATTATTTATTGTATGTGTTCCTTATTATATATAAACTAACATGTCCAAGTTTCATTTAAATCGCTCTACTGGATCTGAAGTTATGATCCCAAATGTGAAAAAGCAAACACTGATTTTAGAATTCCTCAGACAATCTCAGAAAATATTGTTCGAACACTTTAAAGGCCTTATTGGAAATAATCCCCCTTGCTACCCCCGTACAATGTTGGCATACCCAATATGCTCATCATCACATATCTTCTCCCAACATTGATTGGTGGGGAAAGGGAGGGATATGCTTAAGATGAACATTGAGAGAACTTGATTATAAATCTTAGTTTCCAGTGACTCATATAGCGTGCGCACTATACTAAGATGAACATGGGGATTACAGTGGGTGTTCGAACACATTTTTTCCGGGATTGTCTACAAAATTGCTTAGCAAAATCATCTGATTTTAGTTTTTGGACAATAACTCTGCAGTTACGCCATCGATTTTAATGCAATTTGGCACACATGTTAGAAACATAATTTGCTATCATCCCACAAAATATGGAGGAAATCAATGAATATTTTGATAGCGTTCTGTTAGTATAGATTTAACATAGCGTTTTGTACACGCAAATACAGGCCTAAATTATTTATGTGCCATGTTTATTGAGCATATGTACATGTGGTATAATTAATTTAGAGAAGGTGTTCAAATTTTATATTCAGCTAAAACAGACATTACTCGTAAATTTAATGTTATGTATTTAAATGTCACAAATTTACCACTGTGTGATAAATCGGAGGGGGGGGCGAGAGAGGGAGAGCGAGTGATAGGAAGGGAGAGATACGCACAGGCTATGCACATTTATTGTTTTTAAAAACATTACTTGACCAACATTTAAGAAAATCAGCCTAATGTGTGAAATT
Organism: Amphiura filiformis; assembly: GCF_039555335.1. Classification (NCBI taxonomy): domain Eukaryota; kingdom Metazoa; phylum Echinodermata; class Ophiuroidea; order Amphilepidida; family Amphiuridae; genus Amphiura; species Amphiura filiformis. The sequence continues at coordinate 18,922,089 of NC_092629.1, forward strand.
GTGTTCATTAAACATTTTACATACATGCATACACCATGGTTTGGATGGTCAAATGGTGAATCATAACGATTTACACACATAGACAAGCACGCATTTCCAACGATTCACCATATAATAGAAAAGTAAATCCTATTATTCTTTATGTTTTGTGGTCAACCGTCCATAATGTGTGTTTTCAATGGGGAGATGTGCAATGATTTACCTTTACCATGAATAGGCTTTCACACTTTCAGTGTACACAGTTATACCCACTGAAGAGACAACGCAAATCATGTTTAATGAAATGTGCCAATTTGAGATTGCATAGGCCTAATAATAAAGGTCATTATCTATAATGCTCATAATGATCGGTGTTTGTTTAACTGAAAAACAACATTTTGAATTGTTTATATTTTCTTTCTTTTTTTCGATCAAAAATAATGACAATCATGAAATAACCCTGAACTTGCACACCAATCATTGACCATGTTAGTTAAAATATTATTGATTGATGTGTCTTATACATTGCGCATGTGTCTTTTAATGTGAAATGGGACTTGAACTTGAAACATATTGAACAGCAAGTGACATTTGCACTTTTTATTCTTCCTTCTTTTTAATGCATTATTTTCCTTTTACTTAGATTTTTTTGTTTTATCTTCTTTTATTTAATTTGGGCATTTTCTTTCCTATTTTGTTTTGGTTTCGTTTCTTTGTTTCTTATATCTTTTATTGTTATTTTTTGTGGGGGGTCTTTAATGACTTCATTTTCTTTTTCTTTGCTTGAAATCTTTGAAGTTTACTTTTGTGGGGTCAGGAATTACTAGTTTGGAAGGAGAAGTTTGGCAATGCATTGGACATAGGGTGGTAGATGTCGTTGCATTATTTTGCTATCTACTGCAGATAGCATTGACAAATTTGCATCCCACATCCGTGTGATGTTTAATTGACGGTGCCCTTAGTGTTATAGCAAATATAAAAGATGGTCCATGATTGTCCAAAAACATTGTCAACTTTTAGCTATTCAAATTGCTATGTTTTAAACTGTTTGGGGATATGTATCAGGTATTTTACGTCTTATTCGACTTAAATTATTCAAAATTTGATGAAAATATATGTTTAAAGTGACCGATCCCTGAAATATTTGTAGATGTAATGTAATATTATTTATTGTATGTGTTCCTTATTATATATAAACTAACATGTCCAAGTTTCATTTAAATCGCTCTACTGGATCTGAAGTTATGATCCCAAATGTGAAAAAGCAAACACTGATTTTAGAATTCCTCAGACAATCTCAGAAAATATTGTTCGAACACTTTAAAGGCCTTATTGGAAATAATCCCCCTTTTCCCCCCGTACAATGTTGGCATACCCAATATGCTCATCATCACATATCTTCTCCCAACATTGATTGGTGGGGAAAGGGAGGGATATGCTTAAGATGAACATTGAGAGAACTTGATTATAAATCTTAGTTTCCAGTGACTCATATAGCGTGCGCACTATACTAAGATGAACATGGGGATTACAGTGGGTGTTCGAACACATTTTTTCCGGGATTGTCTACAAAATTGCTTAGCAAAATCATCTGATTTTGGATCGCTAAATTACAGACCAGTAACCCTGATGGTATAAACATGAAAGAGTAATTTTCTGCCAGTGTATCCTTTTAGGCCTATGGATCTTGTTAGCATTTACTATTGGATCTAGGCCTACATGTATTGTACATGCTTGATGTGTCAATTCACATTTGGCTTTCTTACTGTAGGCCTACTTGCTTGTTAATATTTTTCCATCTTACAGTAGACCATGTATCACTTCCTATTTTGGCATATTTCATGCCAATTAGTAACGGTATTTCACTGTGCTTTGGTTATAGTGATTTTGGCTTACTTTTATCTGTAGGCCTATACTCATGCTCTGAAGTTAATTATAATTATGTGCGGACCATTTGCATATTTTACTTTTTATCTGTTTTTCTACCCCCCCCCCCCCACCTACTCTTTTTCTGTATGCATGCTACACTTTAATATTTGAGTACTTCCTCGACTTTATTGTTTTATTCAGCAAATTTATTTTTATTTTATATATTTTTTAACATGTATTTTGTAGGCTTACTATACTTGGTTTGTAATATGCATATCACTCTTCTCTCTTTTAGTTTGAGTGACATTAGTCCACTTATCTCTCTCTATTCATTCTCTTCCGCTTCTATTGTCTGCGACCCCTCTTGACATCTACATCCTGTCAATTAGGACAATACCCTATTGTCCTGCGGTGTTGGTCATTTACATAATTATATTGCTTTCCTGTTTCTCATTGTAGTGAACCGTCTTTCATAGAGGTAAGACGTGCTTATTTTGCTCTGAGCTTTGTTTGCTACTGAGTTCTATTTGAACTTGCCTTCAGTTTTTGACTTGAATTTTATTTTTACAAAATTGTTTTTTAACTACAGTTACAGTATGTAGTTTTCGTTGTTTGCTTTTATATTTTGTTGTCTGTCCCTGAAGAAGAGCAGTTTATCTGCTCGAAACGTCGGTTGTATTTTTGTTAACTTTGTCTACCATCCCTGTGGTTTTGGATTTTTTCTAATGCAGACGTAACAGTGCATGTACACCATTTTGGTTTACATACTGCATTAGTTTTTATCTTGTCTTTGTCTTTGTTGCACACCAAGTTGGTATACCTGGCTCGAATCTTTCTGTTTTTATAAATTCTAGGTATCCTCTTGTATCATCCTTTGATCCTTGGTGTGTTTTGTACCTTGTCCGTTGGAGGCACCATTACCTACTTTGTATTTCTTTGCTGGTGTTTCCCCTGCAGCCGCTATGGTTCCGGACCCAGGTCCCCTATCGTTTGTCTCATGTCTTCACCCACAAGCTCGTCTTGTGTTTAATCGTCTTCGTCGCACACAGGATAAAATTATCCGCTTCTCGTCTCACCATGACTTCTTACGAGCTCACAAACAGTTCAAAATTATTCCTAAAGGACTCGCCATGAATCATCACATCAACATTACCAGTGACTTGTGTTCCAGTTTACTCAATCAAACATTGCTTACTACATCTGAGACTATTCTTGACATTATGATTCTAGACACCTTCAATGCTGTGAACAACTCCTCTCATGAATTCCTCTGCCTATGCCGCATTCTTCTCTCTATTGTCAACCTATCTACGTACACAGCAGCTCTTCAAAAACTGAAAGAAATGGGTGACATGCTGCAACTGCAACTTCTCACACACAAAAATCGCAAACTGCAAAACAATATTCGCCGTGAACAAATACACAACGTTCGCCCTTCTGAGGCATTCTATCCTGCTGATGATACCACGTCTAGGCCTATACCAGAATTTGATAGGCCTGTTTATCCTCTCTCTTCTACACAGACACATGAAGTAAATCATGAGCTTAGGCCTTTAGGCCTAAATACCTGTACCTCTACCTCTCAGCACACACCTCCTACGCTCATCGCCAACAATTCACATCAGTTTAACCATAGGCCTAATACTAGGCCTACACCTGCTCGTACGAGAACCACAACACGCCGATGGGTTAAAAGGTCCAGACATCGCGCTAAATTGGCACCTATTACTAACAACAAGTTTGTTGTCAACATCTCTTCACACGATCTCACTGAACATGAGCATTCTGTTCTTTCTCGTGGTCTTAAATTCTGCCCTACCCCCTCTTCTCTTGATTCTTTAGAACTACGCACGGACATTGACCTATTTGCTCGCCGACTTCGCCTCAAAGAATACTTCTACAGTGATGAAAACGACAGTACTTCAGACAGCTACAACACCAGTGACCAACTTCTCAATCATCCTCTTCTTAAGAAGGAGAGCTCTTTCACTCCTTTTGCAGGAAAAGACCCTTTTCTGGATGCTTACATTACCGCAGTCAGTACGGATATAACTCAAGGCGTTAAACAGAAAACATATCGTAACATATCTAAAGACGAATACAATGCTCTTCACACCATAAAGAACAACAGAAATATAGTCATCAAAGAGGCTGACAAAGGCTCCGCCGTCGTCATACAAGACAGAGATCAGTACATTGAAGAATGCAATAGACATCTTAACAACGCCACACACTACAAACAACTTGAACATGACCCTACTACTGACTTTAACAAAACCACTTGTAAAGCTCTTGACAAGGCCTATCAAGTAGGCCTTATTGACAGTGAGTTAAAAAGTGCTCTGAAACCAAAGAATCCAAAGCCAGGTAGGTTTTACACTTTGCCAAAGATACACAAACAATACGAGAACATTCCACCTGGTCGTCCTATTGTTGGTGCTAACGGTACTGTCACTGAAAGAGTTTCTCTATTTATAGACCACCACCTTAAACCTCATGTGTCTACTCTTGATTCCTATGTCCAAGATGATATGGACTTTCTTCGCAAAATTGAGGCCATTAACGAAGATGGTCCCCTTCCTCCTGATATCATCTTAGCCACCTTGGATGTTTCTTCTCTCTATACCAATATTCCTACCGAGGAAGGCATCAATTCCTGTCGCTCATTCTTAGAACCAGATTTTCCTCCTGAACAGCTTGACTCTTTTTGTAAACTCATGGAAATTGTTCTCACACATAACAACTTTACTTTCAATGGTACACACTACAAACAAATATTTGGGACCTCGATGGGCACGAAGCTAGCCCCGTCTATGGCTTGCCTCTTCATGGGTCTCTTGGAGAAACGACTTCTGGCATCTGCTTCTCTTAAGCCGCTCTTATGGATCAGGTACATCGATGACATATTTCTGATATGGACTCATGGTCAAGACGAACTCCAGCGCTTCATCGAACTTTGCAACTCATTTCATCGCACAATCAAATTCACTTCGGAATCTTCCACAGACAAGATTCCCTTTCTCGATGTTCTTGTTTCTTTCAAGGATGGCAAACTTCACACTGATCTATACTCTAAGCCCACTGATACCCATCAGTTTCTTCACTGGACCTCATGTCATCCTAAACACACAAAGCATAGTCTTCCATACAGCCTGGCCTTCCGTCTTAACAGGATCTGCTCTTCTCCAGAGACCCTTACCACCAGAACTGCAGAACTTAAGGACTTCTTGAAGGCCAGAGGCTATCCTATAGGTGTCATTGACAGACAAGTCAGCAGAGCCCTTACTATACCCAGATCTGAAGCTCTGAAGCCAAGAGGCTCTGACTCTAACTCCAGTCCAGAACGGGTCCCTTTTGTGGTTACCTTCCACCCGTCTCTACCTAAGCTGTCTCAAATCCTGAACAAACACTTACCTATCCTTCACTCTTCCAGCAGATGTAAGAAGGCCATACCCAATGTTCCCATGGTGGCCTACAGAAGAAGTGCCAACATAAAGGATATGGTTGTACGTTCTACTCTCCCACCTGTACAACCTCCTCCCAGAGGCTCATTTACTTGTGGCCAATGCAGATCATGTAAACACACAAGCGTTGATCATCATGATCATATTGATGGACTTGGGCCAGTATCTCACACTTATGAAGACACTACATTCACCAGCTCATCTACTGGAGACACTCACACTATCCACAAACATCTCAACTGTCAAACTGATAATGTTGTGTACCTAATTACTTGCACACAATGCCAAAAACAGTACGTAGGAGAAACAAGCCGCACTCTTGAACAACGTCTGGCTGAACACTGTGCCGATGCCCGCCACAACAGAAATACACCTGTTGCCAGACATTTTAATCAACCCGGCCACAATGCACGTAACATCTCAGTTATTTGTATCGACAAACCACCCAAAACTAACAGTACTATGAGGAAGAAGTTAGAGAAGGATTGGATCGCTAAATTACAGACCAGTAACCCTGATGGTATAAACATGAAAGAGTAATTTTCTGCCAGTGTATCCTTTTAGGCCTATGGATCTTGTTAGCATTTACTATTGGATCTAGGCCTACATGTATTGTACATGCTTGATGTGTCAATTCACATTTGGCTTTCTTACTGTAGGCCTACTTGCTTGTTAATATTTTTCCATCTTACAGTAGACCATGTATCACTTCCTATTTTGGCATATTTCATGCCAATTAGTAACGGTATTTCACTGTGCTTTGGTTATAGTGATTTTTGGCTTACTTTTATCTGTAGGCCTATACTCATGCTCTGAAGTTAATTATAATTATGTGCGGACCATTTGCATATTTTACTTTTTATCTGTTTTTCTACCCCCCCCACCTACTCTTTTTCTGTATGCATGCTACACTTTAATATTTGAGTACTTCCTCGACTTTATTGTTTTATTCAGCAAATTTATTTTTATTTTATATATTTTTTAACATGTATTTTGTAGGCTTACTATACTTGGTTTGTAATATGCATATCACTCTTCTCTCTTTTAGTTTGAGTGACATTAGTCCACTTATCTCTCTCTATTCATTCTCTTCCGCTTCTATTGTCTGCGACCCCTCTTGACATCTACATCCTGTCAATTAGGACAATACCCTATTGTCCTGCGGTGTTGGTCATTTACATAATTATATTGCTTTCCTGTTTCTCATTGTAGTGAACCGTCTTTCATAGAGGTAAGACGTGCTTATTTTGCTCTGAGCTTTGTTTGCTACTGAGTTCTATTTGAACTTGCCTTCAGTTTTTGACTTGAATTTTATTTTTACAAAATTGTTTTTTAACTACAGTTACAGTATGTAGTTTTCGTTGTTTGCTTTTATATTTTGTTGTCTGTCCCTGAAGAAGAGCAGTTTATCTGCTCGAAACGTCGGTTGTATTTTTGTTAACTTTGTCTACCATCCCTGTACGTGGTTTTGGATATTTTCTAATGCAGACGTAACAGTGCATGTACACCATTCTGGTTTACATACTGCATTAGTTTTTATCTTGTCTTTGTCTTTGTTCCCCACACCAAGTTGGTATACCTGGCTCGAATCTTTCCATCTGATTTTAGTTTTTGGACAATAACTCTGCAGTTACGCCATCGATTTTAATGCAATTTGGCACACATGTTAGAAACATAATTTGCTATCATCCCACAAAATATGGAGGAAATCAATGAATATTTTGATAGCGTTCTGTTAGTATAGATTTAACATAGCGTTTTGTACACGCAAATACAGGCCTAAATTATTTATGTGCCATGTTTATTGAGCATATGTACATGTGGTATAATTAATTTAGAGAAGGTGTTCAAATTTTATATTCAGCTAAAACAGACATTACTCGTAAATTTAATGTTATGTATTTAAATGTCACAAATTTACCACTGTGTGATAAATCGGAGGGGGGGCGAGAGAGGAGAGCAGAGTGATAGGAAGGAGAGATACGCACAGGCTATGCACATTTATTGTTTTTAAAAACATTACTTGACCAACATTTAAGAAAATCAGCCTAATGTGTGAAATTGTGTTCATTAAACATTTTACATACATGCATACACCATGGTTTGGATGGTCAAATGGTGAATCATAACGATTTACACACATAGACAAGCACGCATTTCCAACGATTCACCATATAATAGAAAAGTAAATCCTATTATTCTTTATGTTTTGTGGTCAACCGTCCATAATGTGTGTTTTCAATGGGGAGATGTGCAATGATTTACCTTTACCATGAATAGGCTTTCACACTTTCAGTGTACACAGTTATACCCACTGAAGAGACAACGCAAATCATGTTTAATGAAATGTGCCAATTTGAGATTGCATAGGCCTAATAATAAAGGTCATTATCTATAATGCTCATAATGATCGGTGTTTGTTTAACTGAAAAACAACATTTTTGAATTGTTTATATTTTCTTTTCTTTTTTCGATCAAAATAATGACAATCATGAAATAACCCTGAACTTGCACACCAATCATTGACCATGTTAGTTAAAATATTATTGATTGATGTGTCTTATACATTGCGCATGTGTCTTTTAATGTGAAATGGGACTTGAACTTGAAACATATTGAACAGCAAGTGACATTTGCACTTTTTATTCTTCCTTCTTTTTTAATGCATTATTTTCCTTTTACTTAGATTTTTTTGTTTTATCTTCTTTTATTTAATTTGGGCATTTTCTTTCCTATTTTGTTTTGGTTTCGTTTCTTTGTTTCTTATATCTTTTATTGTTATTTTTTGTGGGGGGTCTTTAATGACTTCATTTTCTTTTTCTTTGCTTGAAATCTTTGAAGTTTACTTTTGTGGGGTCAGGAATTACTAGTTTGGAAGGAGAAGTTTGGCAATGCATTGGACATAGGGTGGTAGATGTCGTTGCATTATTTTGCTATCTACTGCAGATAGCATTGACAAACTTGCATCCCACATCCGTGTGATGTTTAATTGACGGTGCCCTTAGTGTTATAGCAAATATAAAAGATGGTCCATGATTGTCCAAAAACATTGTCAACTTTTTAGCTATTCAAATTGCTATGTTTTAAACTGTTTGGGGATATGTATCAGGTATTTTACGTCTTATTCGACTTAAATTATTCAAAATTTGATGAAAATATATGTTTAAAGTGACCGATCCCTGAAATATTTGTAGATGTAATGTAATATTATTTATTGTATGTGTTCCTTATTATATATAAACTAACATGTCCAAGTTTCATTTAAATCGCTCTACTGGATCTGAAGTTATGATCCCAAATGTGAAAAAGCAAACACTGATTTTAGAATTCCTCAGACAATCTCAGAAAATATTGTTCGAACACTTTAAAGGCCTTATTGGAAATAATCCCCTTTTACCCCCGTACAATGTTGGCATACCAATATGCTCATCATCACATATCTTCTCCCAACATTGATTGGTGGGGAAAGGGAGGGATATGCTTAAGATGAACATTGAGAGAACTTGATTATAAATCTTAGTTTCCAGTGACTCATATAGCGTGCGCACTATACTAAGATGAACATGGGGATTACAGTGGGTGTTCGAACACATTTTTTCCGGGATTGTCTACAAAATTGCTTAGCAAAATCATCTGATTTTAGTTTTTGGACAATAACTCTGCAGTTACGCCATCGATTTTAATGCAATTTGGCACACATGTTAGAAACATAATTTGCTATCATCCCACAAAATATGGAGGAAATCAATGAATATTTTGATAGCGTTCTGTTAGTATAGATTTAACATAGCGTTTTGTACACGCAAATACAGGCCTAAATTATTTATGTGCCATGTTTATTGAGCATATGTACATGTGGTATAATTAATTTAGAGAAGGTGTTCAAATTTTATATTCAGCTAAAAACAGACATTACTCGTAAATTTAATGTTATGTATTTAAATGTCACAAATTTACCACTGTGTGATAAATCGGAGGGGGGGGCGAGAGAGGGAGAGCGAGTGATAGGAAGGGAGAGATACGCACAGGCTATGCACATTTATTGTTTTTAAAAACATTACTTGACCAACATTTAAGAAAATCAGCCTAATGTGTGAAATTGTGTTCATTAAACATTTTACATACATGCATACACCATGGTTTGGATGGTCAAATGGTGAATCATAACGATTTACACACATAGACAAGCACGCATTTCCAACGATTCACCATATAATAGAAAAGTAAATCCTATTATTCTTTATGTTTTGTGGTCAACCGTCCATAATGTGTGTTTTCAATGGGGAGATGTGCAATGATTTACCTTTACCATGAATAGGCTTTCACACTTTCAGTGTACACAGTTATACCCACTGAAGAGACAACGCAAATCATGTTTAATGAAATGTGCCAATTTGAGATTGCATAGGCCTAATAATAAAGGTCATTATCTATAATGCTCATAATGATCGGTGTTTGTTTAACTGAAAAACAACATTTTTGAATTGTTTATATTTTCTTTCTTTTTTCGATCAAAAATAATGACAATCATGAAATAACCCTGAACTTGCACACCAATCATTGACCATGTTAGTTAAAATATTATTGATTGATGTGTCTTATACATTGCGCATGTGTCTTTTAATGTGAAATGGGACTTGAACTTGAAACATATTGAACAGCAAGTGACATTTGCACTTTTTATTCTTCCTTCTTTTTTAATGCATTATTTTCCTTTTACTTAGATTTTTTTGTTTTATCTTCTTTTATTTAATTTGGGCATTTTCTTTCCTATTTTGTTTTGGTTTCGTTTCTTTGTTTCTTATATCTTTTATTGTTATTTTTTGTGGGGGGGGGGTCTTTAATGACTTCATTTTCTTTTTCTTTGCTTGAAATCTTTGAAGTTTACTTTTGTGGGGTCAGGAATTACTAGTTTGGAAGGAGAAGTTTGGCAATGCATTGGACATAGGGTGGTAGATGTCGTTGCATTATTTTGCTATCTACTGCAGATAGCATTGACAAATTGCATCCCACATCCGTGTGATGTTTAATTGACGGTGCCCTTAGTGTTATAGCAAATATAAAAGATGGTCCATGATTGTCCAAAAACATTGTCAACTTTTTAGCTATTCAAATTGCTATGTTTTAAACTGTTTGGGGATATGTATCAGGTATTTTACGTCTTATTCGACTTAAATTATTCAAAATTTGATGAAAATATATGTTTAAAGTGACCGATCCCTGAAATATTTGTAGATGTAATGTAATATTATTTATTGTATGTGTTCCTTATTATATATAAACTAACATGTCCAAGTTTCATTTAAATCGCTCTACTGGATCTGAAGTTATGATCCCAAATGTGAAAAAGCAAACACTGATTTTAGAATTCCTCAGACAATCTCAGAAAATATTGTTCGAACACTTTAAAGGCCTTATTGGAAATAATCCCCTTTTACCCCCGTACAATGTTGGCATACCCAATATGCTCATCATCATATATCCTCTCTCAACATTGATTGGTGGGGAAAGGGAGGGATATGCTTAAGATGAACATTGAGAGAACTTGATTATAAATCTTAGTTTCCAGTGACTCATATAGCGTGCGCACTATACTAAGATGAACATGGGGATTACAGTGGGTGTTCGAACACATTTTTCCGGGATTGTCT